>NW_010102448.1:39354-41539 GCF_000699245.1 Pterocles gutturalis
TTCCTCCTCCCATCCCCCAGTATAGTAGTGTGTGTACAGTATATTTGTAGTAGGGAACAGAGCTGTTTGGAGTATGCTGCTAGTCCTTTAAGTGCAGTTGGCCTTCATTTAAATGCTTGTAGCCTGGTTTCTTCATATATGCTGTGCAATTTATTTATTCCATGCCAAGAAGTGGGATGTTTCACGCACAAATAATTTTTCCAAATGCTGTAGGATTTCAATATTAAATTGGTGTCGTCTTTCTAGTTAGTGTGTGCTGTCATTCTATTTTTTTGGTAAGGTGTATGTTGGAAATGAAATACAGTTCTGTTACAGAAAGCTTGAGAGGTGTATCCTGTCACAGAAGCTGGTAACAGGTCCTTGCCTTACTGAATATAAATCAGTATAAGAGAGACTTTTTTTTAACACAAGTTTGAAATCGGCTGTTAGCTGTGGGTTTGGCATTTTTTAAATGCATTTCATTTAGCAGTTCTGTCTAATAGACGCAATTTAGATGTGTCTTTTTGAAAACCATTGTAACAGATCATCTTTTTTCATTTTAGAAGCCTTGTTGACACTGTATACGCATTAAAGGATGAAGTACAGGAGCTAAGACAGGTTGGTAACTTGCTACATTTTTAGCAACATGGAGAATGGAAGGATGGAAGGCTTATTATAAAAATAAATACGGCTTGTAAGTTGGTTCAGTTTGACAGGAATGAACTTGAATATTTGGTCTAGATTAACTTTTAAAAGTAAAACGTATCACTGTGACAAAAAGCAGCCTCTTCTGTGGTTGTCATCGGTCCTTAGAGCACCAACCTTTGAGAATAGCATTAAGTATCCCCTCTCTGAGGTGGCTTACTAAGCTATGTTGCTTTTATTTTTGGACGTTACAACTTGTGAAATGATGAAAGCATTAAGCAAATTCAGTTCTGCTGTATCACCAGCAAAATAAGCTTATAAAGACTGTGAAATATTATTTGCTCTAGAATGTATAATTTTAGTAGTATAAATGTCTGGATCTGTTTAGGCCTTTATTAATGGTCTTTCAGTAACCCAAGCACCTCTTATGAATCAGTTCTTAAAACCTCTCAGTTCCAGAGATGACAGTCCTTTTCAGTATCTGTCATGTGGCCTTTTTAACAAGGGATTCAGGTTAGCTTGGGGTGCCACTTCGTCACATGGGGGAATTGTGCAAGATCTCAGCTGAGTTGCTAGTATGGAAGTTGCAGCTGATGTTCTAAGCTTGTTTTAAGTATCCAAAATTAAGTATTTAAAAACATCTTTTTCTTGTCAGGACACAGCCATGGTGAAAAAGCATTGAATTATCCTCACTCTCCAATGTGTGAATTTGCTAACTGATCTTAATAGTTCTGACTCAAGAAGCTGGATAAAATCTCCTGTGTTAATGTAAAGTGGATTTGTATTCAAATTACTTCAGGGTTTGTGCTATAAACATGAATCCAAAATTTTGCTCATCTGTGTGCCCAGTATTTCTAAGGATGTCATGCATGTTCCTTGAAATAGGACAGTTGATGTCTTAAATACTTAAATTCTGCTGTTTCCAACATATAAAGCGTATGTGGCCCAGGTTTGATGCAATTTTGACAGTCATTTTAAAAATACAATTCAAGTGATACAAGCAGCAACAATAACCCACTAATATTCCTGTGGTCTGGCTGCTTTTATACAAAGGATAAATGTCCTGCCTCACTGACGTCCCTCAGATCTTTGTGTGACCCTAAACAAAAAGTCACCTTCGGAACTTCAAGCAACAGCTCTCTTTTCTGGCACCTTTCTAAATGGATGGGCTTCTCAGAATCTCACATCTTCCAAAGCCAAGACCTGTTAAAGCCTGGGTTAATTTTCTTGTAGATCAGGAATCTCAGCTTAGAAGCATTTATTGGTCTGCTGCTGCGATGTTGCCAGCTGGAGAAGTGGCAGAAAGAATCTCTGAGCTGGGAAGGTCCCAAGTGACGAAGGGCTTATATGGATAAAGGCTCTCTGGGAGCGCACTGGTTGGTGTAGACACCAGACTACATGTTGGTGGGAGTTACCACGCGAAGTGGAATCCCTCCTGCAGCAGCTTCTGTAGGTTGTTCATAGCTGTTTGTCTTGGTGTCAGGACCACCAACACCATGTGGTCGCAACACCCCCCCCCCACTCCCCACCCAGTAAGATGGGGGAAGGATAAGAAAAAGTG
>NW_010102449.1:0-3622 GCF_000699245.1 Pterocles gutturalis
TCTTCCCCCTCCTCCGGAATCACTGTCCCGGAGTGGGCTGCGCCTTTGGTTATTGGGTGGGGGGGCAGTGTCACTGTGTATCACTCATTTGTATATTTGTATATAGTATTGTTTTTAATATTATTGTAGTTTGGTTTTGTAGTTTAGTTATTAAATTGTCCTTATCTCAACCCACGAGTCCTCTTTACCATTTAACCCTTTTATTCTCTCCCCTATCATTGGATGGGGGTGGGAATTGTGTGAGCGGGTGTGCGTGGCTTGGCCCTGAGCCAAGGGCTAACCCACCACAAGCTCATAAAGGAGTTGTGGTTCCTACAGAAACACTAACCTTATACATATAATAGAATGTGCTGTTATGCTGTCCTTGGTAACAGACTTGACAACAATATTTCATTTAAAATATAATAACTAAGCATTATACATAATCTTCATATTAAACCATTTTCCCATTAGTAACCAAGGGGATAGGAGCAAAACTCTAAGCAATTCATCATAAGGAATGAGAATCTGTAAGTCTAACAAAGCAGTTCTGAGCATTAAGCCCTATTTTCTAAACACACATAACTGTAAAGATATCTTTCTGAAATGCAAAGTTTGGGGATTCAGTTCAGCCTCTCATTATTTCTGGCAAATAAGCCTATCTACACAGACTTCAAACTGAAAACAGGCAGCAAATTGCAATGCTGTCTTTTAATGCACCACTTTTTGAAGCTACTTGTCAGAAGATACAAGTTTAGGGCTTTTTCCTATGTAATAAAATTAATTAAAAAATTGAAATTTGCCATGATTTTTAAATGCTTTTATTTTATTTTCCTAATTATTTCCATAAAGTTAATTTCATTTAAAATGAGAATCTAATCTGAAAACCAGCTGGACAGAAAGATCTGCTGAATTAACCTACTCCATAGAAGCATTCAGATCTGAGTTGGATAGCAAAAGCAAATACATGTTGCTCCTTAATCCCATTAGACCTGCAGAACAGAAAGATAACTGTATTTTGCTCTTCCAGTTCTTGGAATAATTAGAATATTTTGCTGCAATCCCTAATCCCAGTGAAAGCATAACAAAGTACAAGATTTTTACATGTTAGCAACTGTGATTTGGCTAATAAAAATATTTTTATTTGTCTCATTATTAAAACCTCTTTCTAAAAACATTTGATTCACAGACACAAAACCATCACTCAAGGCTTTGGAAGCTGGAAGGAGACTTCTCAACTACTTTCAGAGATACCAGCAGGAAGAGACAATTTTACTAGGACAGTTTCCAGAGTGTAACAATATATTTGCAAGAGTAAACAGAACATCTAAATCACAGTCCAAATTCCAATATATGAAAGCCCCAAGAGAAATGTATCAGACAAGACAGGAAATCCTATTTTATTCCACTGATAGCAGGGAGAAAAATAAATGGAGTCATGATCTGTTGAGTTTCCTCAGTGCACTAATTTTAGAACAGCTGCATTAAAGCCTTTCGAAAACAGAATTGTATGGCTTTTTAAAACTATATGCTAAATTAATAAGTGATGTGTTTGCACAAATGCAGGGGCATGTATCAGAGATATATGTTTCCACCTATTTATTCATGGACACTTTCTGCCCCACAAGGAGCACAGTCAGATTGTGGTCAGTCCACCATCAAACATACATTTACAATATTTAGCATTCACTGGCATAAATTTACGAAATCTAGGTACCTCTGTTGGTCACGTGTTATTAATCTCTTTTTTCCTGAGCCAGTTCTCCTGAAGCCTCTTTATCTTCTTTGTTTATTTTAATCACAGCTGCTTCATTCTGCTCTATCTCTTAATACCAAATAAAAGCAGTAGTAACAAAAAAAAAAAAACAACCCCAAAATAAAAAACCCAAACAGATCTTTCAAGGACTTGGGGGAATGGGGTGGGGTAACAGTCAGCAACCCTCTGCCAATTTTGTCTAAAAGGGAGAAGGACCTTTCCAGCTCCAAATAAGTTACAATCACTTAAGATACTTTCTTGAAAATGTACTACAGGGTGCAATCAAGAACACAGCATCTCAGACACTTAGTGTTCTCCATCAGCTCAAAAGATGCTAATAGGAGCTTAAACTACATTCTGCAAATCCACTTGTATCCTTCTCTTTCAGTTGATGGAGGTACTTGTGAGAAAAGATGCATGGAATCAGCCTGAAGAAACCACTTACAGGACTTATTTGTAAACCAGTCACTGGATATGTGTGAAGTAAGTCTTGAACTGAATAAGCTGGACCACAATGAGCACTTTTCTCTTAGAATCACAGAATCATAGAATAGTTAAGAGTTGGAAGGGACCATGGAGGTCATCTAGTCCACCCCTCCTGCAGTAAGCAGGGACATCTTCCACTAGATCAGGTTGCCCAGAACCCTGTCCGACCTGACCTTGAATGTTTCCAGGGACAGGGCATCTACCACCTCCCTGGGCAACCTGTTCCAGAGTTTCACCACCCTAAGCATACAATATTTCTTCCTTTGTCAATTTGTATGTTAAAACAGCACAAAACTCTACAGGATTCACTCTGCTCTCTAATTCATGACATCTTCTGGCAACACTGATACCTGACTAAGGAGTAAAACTGAGTTCCAGTTTTACTTATTTTACACCAGATAGTAGCATGGCTTCCAGTTCTCAATGACTTCGTATTGTTCAAGCTTTCACTAGAACTAGCATGCCAATACTAAAATACAACAGGCAACAGGAATGAAGGCAGAAAACAAGTTGTTTGCCCTCAGTCCTATATGTTCTTCTTGGTACTGAAGTACAATTTTGTGATAAAAAATAGAGATGGTAATAAAAGGATGAATGGTTTTGCTCAGCACTCATTAGGAAAAAAATAATCAGTAACTGTATTAAATCTACCAGAGAAAAAATTGTATTACAACTGACTAATTCAGTGCAGATTTTTTTTTTATTGTAGTATTCAAAGCTATTTTTCTGTTAATATGTTCGATTTTGAAGCTACTATCTGGCAAATAACCTCCTACATATTCTTAAATACTCTGGCAAGAGGTCTTCAGTCAAAAAGACGTTATGTGTTATCCATCCATGGCCTGGCTCACCTGTACCTTGTGACTTTCAAAGACTTAAAAAAGCTGAGGCAAGTGACACCTTCCACCTGCAGCTTGCTGGAAATACTACAAGGCTGAACCCGATTCTCTTCAGAGAACTGCTAACAGGGACTGACATTATAAAGAAGCCAGATAAACAAAAAGGGTAGGAGAGCAGCTACAGTGAGGAGGGTTATACGCATCAGAGGGCAGGCAGATGACTTGTCAGTTAACCGAATCTCACTTTTCCCTTCTGTCCAGAGATCTGTGTTAGGGAAATGAAAAACAGGCAATCACACGGGCTTGGGAAGAAATATGAAAATTCAGCTCATTACAGGTGGACAAATACCTGTGCTATCCCAAAGCAAACACAGGACAGTGGCATTAGACCACTTAACAAATAAAGATGCATGCTGCAACTATCTTTGAGTCCTATGTTACTTCCAAGAAAAAAACAATTTAAAAGCTTTCATTGACTTGTCTGAAAAGAGACTGAGGACTACTTACTGTGGAAGCAACAAAAAAAGCAGACACTCTAATTCTGATGTAGAATGCTTTAACA
>NW_010102450.1:0-16770 GCF_000699245.1 Pterocles gutturalis
TTCTCAGAGGGACGGCAAACGCCGTTCACACTGATTTACCCTTGAAATGCTGAGATATTGTGTTACAGCCCTTGGCAGCAAGTTAGTGCTTGGGTCCATTTCTCTTTTATTATTATTCCCTTTCCAAAACTCTTTCTTTTTTTTTCTCTTTTTCCACAATCAAAAGGAGGGAGGAAAATTTCACCTCCAAGATAAAACTCTCCTTTTCTTTAATTTCACTACTTGTTCTCTGGAATTTTTTAATACTTAATAGCACCTCCTTTAATTGTCACATTTCAATATTTATTTTTTCTTCTGGCTAAAGGAACATGATTTCAGCTTTCTATCTTGGGGAGCTCTGCTTTATTGCATAGTTCTCCAAAGTGATTTCATGCCACCTTGCAGTGTATTTTGAATAAAAAACGTATGCTGTTCATAAATTAATCATTCTTATATTACACTTTCAGAAGAGTGATGGGTAGAGGTTTTGCTTGTTCCTGTATGTCTGTGCTTTGCTTGCCAAGCTAACTCTTAGCACACCTTTATTTCAGTCATTTCATTCTCACCTGCTTTCATTTTCCTGACATTTCAACATTTTGTTAAATGTCAGAGATAACCTTCTCCAACTGTTGTTTATTCACTTATTCCCTGCACAGAGAAGCCCCTTTCATTAATTCAATAGCGGGAAACAGATGTTCAGACTTCTGCTTCTCTTAATGCATGGAGGTTGTCTTGTTGAGTTTCCTAATGGTATCATGTTTGCACTTTCTGTAAGAGTGCTCCAATCAAATAGCACACTTTTTTTTTTCTTTTACAGTGTATATCCACTTAATTAAATTGTTCTATCCAAAACACATTATGTACAATTATATCGTAAGTATTGTTTTAACCTGATTGCTAAAAAGCACATCCAGCTGACCCTTATTTTTTAATTTACATTAATTTCTTTGTACTCCGATCTGCTGGGAAAAGTTGGTTTGCACAATTAATGCTGGGCTATTTCTCAATAATTGCACTGTAAGCAAATTCCTGTTCACTGAGTAGCAGATATTAATTTCTAGCCAATGAGAATACACACATATCTCATTATTTATTGTATTTCTATACTGATATTATGCTGTTCTGATGGACTATTAACTGCTGCGATGAGTGCTATTTAAAGGAGAGCATTTCATCAGCATGCTGATGTATTTAAGTATGATGAGCTCTAGCCATGTACTGCATGAGTAACAGTACAGATTTAAATTAAGTCTTAGTTTTGTTCTGGTTAGCAAAATTTGGATGTCCCTGGGCATGAGAGTTTTCTTTGGCTCATTCAATTTCTTGGTAAGAGAAAAAAAAAAAAAAAAAAAAAGAAGAAATATCCCCCCTCAAACCCCTCAGATATCCACACTGGGGTGGAATGGGTGGTCAGCTGATGAGAAGATTCCTGTATGCACTTCATTATCTTACAGAGGCTTTATCTGCCCCTGAGAAAGATTTAAAAAAAAAATAATAAACAGCAATTTAAATCCAATTTCTGTGTCACCTCAACATAAAAACCAGCTTGACATGAGAAGACCAACTCTGTTAAGGTCCCCCCTATGCTTAAAAAGTCCTGCCACTTCATAGAAAAGTTGGAAAGCATTCCCCTAAGTAGCAGTTATGTTTCCAGTAAAAGCTTCAAGGTTCACGTATACACTTGAAGTTACAAGATTCCTAATAAGTTTAGGAGCAATTTTACATAGGGAGTTAAGCTGAGGCTTTTCCAGATGTCATGCAATAAATCTTGTATGTCCATTTGCATATGTACCAGTAGGAAGGGCTGGAAATGCAGCTGCATTATTTTGAAACCAAAGCTGATTATGCACTCCTTGAGAGGGCCAGTTTGTACCAAAGAATGTTTTAACATCAGCTGATAGTAAAAGAGAATGCACTCAGAGATATAGTTGTCTTAACTACACCTCAGACTGTACTGCCTTCACCTGACAATGTAGCAATTGAAAGTGTCTCAGGAGACAATATAGCAACTGAAACTAACTCAAATACCTGTCAGAACTCGCCCAAATGTAAATGAAGTGATGGGAAAATGCCCAAAAAATCTCTTCCAGTTCCTTATATTTTACAACAAGAGCCCCAGATTTTATGGTTGGTTTCTACTTGGGATAGAAAAGTTATTAAAATAAGGTGCTACCTAAGGTCACGTAGAAGCATCAGATTTTAACTACCAACAGCACAAGAATAGCAATGAGAAAAAGAGGATGCAAACAGCTACCACAGCAACATTATCATCTTATATCAGAAGTATTCTGGAATCATTTTGTCAGCTTCTTCTTGTATAGTAGCTGACTCAAAATACGCAACTAATTTTCATAGGAATTAACAGATAAACATTGTGGTTTGAGAGGCAACTTAGAAACAGCCCAGATGCACAAGTCAGTTTCTTGAAAGTAACAAATTTTCCAGACCAAGAAAACCAGAACACAAATTCATTATTCAAGAACTCAAAAATTCTTTTAAACAGAAAATGTTCTAACAAACTGGTACCGTCTAACCACCTGCTCCTCCTCCCTTGGATGGTTAAAATCCTGCTTTCCCTCTAGTTATTTTTCTATGTCTTCCTTCTCTTGACACATACCTAGGTTTCTCTTAAAAATCATTAATATTCCTTGCTTCATATCTCTTCCCAGTAACTTTTCCTACATTTATTGGACTTCATATGAAATAATTTTATTGAGTTTCTATTTATAGTAAACTAGGGCCCAATTCCATCCCTAATGCCACCTACAGTGAAACTCCCTTTAACATTAATGAAGTCAGATTAGGCTTTTTTTGTATCTAGTTTATAAAAACTAAATTATCAGCAGTTATTCCAGATCTGGGAGAACTGTAGATAAATAAAGATATAGCTTTAAATATCTTCTTCCAGTCTTATGGACTCATCTAAAGTCTTCATAACTTCATCACACCCGCACTGATACTTGCCCACACCACTCCAGTCTGTACTTCTCTGTGATATTATCATAAATTTACTGAATGGGGGAAAATGTATTTCAGTAGGCTAACTAGTGATCTGATATCTCTAAATGAAAATGGTAAGCTCAACCCAGAAGCAAATACATGGATGGCATACAGAGGTATCTCTGTACAAGCCTATGTGAGACAAATGTGTCTTCCTTCCCTGCTGGCTACCTAGTGAAAATACAGCAATTTCATAGAGCTGCTCTAGCCTGGTCACTGGAACAACTTCTGCAGTCCAATTTAGGATCCTATTTCCACATGAAAACCCCATAATGCAGAAGATTCTTTGGCTATCTCACAAGTTCAGTTCTCCTTTTCTCACATTGCTCTGTTCATGAAGTCAAAAATGGCAGATAATTAATTGTAGCCCATTTGAAGTGATGCACACTCACAAAACTTG
The DNA here is from genome assembly GCF_000699245.1 of Pterocles gutturalis. NCBI lineage: Eukaryota > Metazoa > Chordata > Aves > Pterocliformes > Pteroclidae > Pterocles > Pterocles gutturalis. The sequence goes on from NW_010102450.1 coordinate 3,380, forward strand.
TAACTTTGTAACAATAAAATTCAAGAGCTTCATTGCCCAGAGAAGAATTTAAAGGAAAAGAGAGAGAGTGGTCCTTGTAAGTGAAAATAACGTGTTCACTTACATTTTCTGCAAGTTTGATTCTCTTTCCACACTGTCTTCATAGTTGTCCCAGCCTTTGTCCTGGTGTTTCTGACACAGCTTTTCATCATTTATTCTTCAACCCTATACTTTCTCCAGCAATGTCAAATTAATTTTATTCTGAACCTATTATTGTTCTTCCCATCTATAAGATACTACTTCTATTGATTTTTTTTTTTTCCTTAGGTACCCTTTTTTTTTTTTTTTTTTCCTTAGGTCCCCCCCCCCCCCGCCCCCTCCAGCTGCTCAGTTCAAACAGTCAATCTTATACCTTAGGGAATGCTTTGAGACCAGCATTCCTCTTCATTCTTCTATTAAAGTGGCATCATTGAAGTATTCCTAATGGAAAGAACACCATTCCCTCTGCACTGTATCACATTGCCAAGTGAAACAAGGTGAATGCCAGCTCATTTAATAAATTATTCCTGTCTCATGGGAGTTCGGAGACTCACTTCCTTTTCCCAGCCTCACAAATTTATCTGTTGTATGAGTTTTGTCAATTCACTTTTTATGTCAGTTTTTCCATCTGTAAAATATGCATATTCATAAAACTCTTCTCTTGTAAAGTGGTCTAACGTTACTGGACAGCAAGAATTATATAAAGATGGACTTGATTTATTAATTCAATTTATAGAAGAGTCCTGCACATATTTCCCTTCTCTGTCTTTCCTTCTTCTTTATCCTGCAAACCACGTATCTGGTAATATGCTATTGGAGAAGGGAAGTAAGGCGGATTGGGAATAATCTTGGCTCTGGTAATCACTTGCTGTCATAACAAAACAAGAAACCTGTCTGTGATCTTGGGAAAGTTACTTAATCTTCCAGATGCTTCAGACTTCCAATCTATAACATGATTGTTAAGTATATCTCATGAGGGTTGGGAGGTAAGAGACACCTATTAAACATTTTGATGTGAGGATTCAACAGAAATTATAAATATTACTTTTTCAGTGTATTACCTCTTTTGCAAGCATTCTTCTTGCTGAGAAGAAGTTGCTCAATTCTAGGATTGGCTCTGTGGCATTATTCTTCATGTAGGAACATGTTGTGGAATGGCAGCTTCCTTCAGAAGAATCTTCCCAGTTCACAGCATTACAATCTGAAACATGATAAGCAAATACCTAATTGCTGACACAAGACTAGCGCTTATATTTTTAGTATGTTTCTTTCAGACAAACATATGCTTTTGTAATTCTTTATGTTTTTTAATTTAGGTGGTTATCATTTGGCATAAATTACTTCAGCACCTGCAATCCACAAATCATCCTTTTCCAGTTTATTGTTCTCTTTATTGGGAATGATTCTTCATCCTTGCCATTAGCCATACCAATGTCAAAACAAGGAGTTGGTTTTGTTAAACAGGTTTCTTGTTCAGAATAAAAGCAAAGCATCATTGCCAAGTGTACTCTTTTGGTTTTCCTCTAGGAAGGAGCCTGACATATCTCTGTTTATGCTGTAGCCTACGCCTTGGGCATGTTTTCCTAATTGGGGCTGGCTGAAACTGCTCTGCTTTCCTGCTGCTTGTCATAGGCTGAGTAACAAACAATGGTGAGACTGCTTACCCAGCTCCCTTCATTAATGACATATGTTGCTGAAATGCACTGAGAGAATTTAAGATCAAATTTCAGACCAACCTTGAAACCAGATGCCCAAAACCAATGAGGAGAGAAAGCCATAGATAGGAAGCTAGGTTTTTCAACTTGTTAACACTACAGCCATGCTTGCAAATAAGACCAGGGTTAGAATTCAAGTATTAAAGAAAAATCTTTCTGTGTGATCTTTTAATTCCAAACGTTGTTTTTTCTTCACCTGTCACAAGCCCAGGCAAAGAGTCCACAAAATTATTAAATCAGGAAATAATTCAACAAATGTGAAAAAACACTTGTGCAAAATATCATAGGCCTGGTATGGTGAGAAGAATTAGGAACAAAGTAGACCAAACAACTAAGATTGAATATTCACATCAGTTCTCTGAATGATACCATAGCATGAGATGCTTCGATGCTGGTAATTACACATGGAATCCACTGCCAAATACTGTACCGTGTATCCCTGTCGCTCAGGCTTCATTTAGCAAAAAAACAAGATGGGAAAGAAAGTAATTTGAAATACTTTAGTCTTAGTATATGTAAGTGATAGGGTCTAAATCCATCATAAGGACCTCTTTATTTCCTTCCCAGTAGTTGTGCATAAGGAATTTGGATCTGTAGAAAAAAAAGGTAAACAAAAATATGCAGAGATCTATCAAGGTGTAAACAGTGATACACATCTTCTGCTGTAACATAGACCATGTCTAACTGGACATAGATAAAATTTTAACTTTCCTAGGGTAATCTTAATTTTTACTACTCTAATAATAAAGAGTAGATTATTAACTAATAATAAATATGGTATCCTAGGTAGAACAGATAATCATATTTTATATCATATGAATAAACTGAGTTTACCACCTGCTTCTTCATTAAATGCTATAAGAGACAGAAATTAGGAGGAATGCTAATGAAGCCAAGAGATTTGAAAGTGGAGCAAGTACAAAGAATGTCAGGCCCACAATGTATAAATTTTAGAAAAAAAGAGTCTGGAATATCTTTCCTTGAAAAGACACTGAAAAATAAAATAAAATCTAACAAAGACTCTCAGTTTTGCCAACTTCAACAAAACTCTCCAGTTCCATGGATTTTGCTGAACATGGCAGTGATTTGCATACAGACCAGTTACAACTGACTGGGTGCACTCCATGAACTCTTAAGAGCTGGGACGCAAAACCACTTTGGGGACACATTTAATGGGAAATCCATGACCAAATGTGACGGGTGAAACTTCTGTTTACGTACATTAATGTTATAACCGGAGGAATACTCGGAACAGGACTGAAGTCACTGTTTGCAATTTACTAATCAAAACAACATTTAAAAGTAAAAAAAAAATGAAATAACATCCACATTGTTATTTTTGACCAATGTCTTTGTCAGTACTTCCCACCAAACTAGTTAATTCAAATTACTTGAGGTAGTGATGCATCAGCTATAGTAGCAAGTTAGGCAGAAGGCATCTATTTGCAGGAAAAATTACCTAGAACCAATGTACTGTGTATAACTTGAACCTTACATGTTTAGTATGAAGCCTAAATACACATGTTGAAATCATTCCCATGTGAAAGCTTTGCAAAATCTGTAAAACAAAAGGACTCAGAAACCAGGAAGAACAAAATGCTATTAAAAACAGTTATACATTCAATCAGAGCAACAAAAACAAAACAATATAATGTAAGCAAATGGAGTAACAAGCATTTTCTGTTTGGATGTTGGCCCCTGCTAAGACTGCTGGCTGAGGAACCACTGCATCGTACCAGGCAGTCTCTACATTTCCAGTTCTTCCTCTTCTGCACTTCTTCCCACACCAACAAGAGAAAGAGTAATTTTGATCTAGGCCATGTATCTCGATCCTGTCAACAAGACAGGGACTGACAAGACCCTTTCTTTTTTTTCCAAGTACTTCGAATGAATCAAGTCAGGGAAGAGCAGTTCAAACCGGTGAACATCCATTCAAACTAATAAGAGAAGGTTCAAAATATTTCAATGGAAGGCTGGAAAGTGCCTTACTCAAAGTCAAACCTCCCAAACAACTCTTCTTAGATTAAAAATTTATTGAGGTAAAACTAACCCTCCTTCCTCAACACTACTGCAGAATTAGAATGCTTTTTGAAGTGTTTTTTTTAAATGTTTCATTTTTTACATCTTTAAAACAATTTCAATTAAAAATGTTCATTGAAAAGTCCAAAATGTTAAACAAAACATACTGATTTTATCTAAAATAACATTTTGATTTATCCCAAGTAATTTTATTTGATAACTTCATTCAGTAGAAGATTCTAAGCCCTCATTCATAACTAAATCACTGTTTGACAGCAAAGACCACCCAAGAAAAGAGAAGCAAATTTAATTTTGATAGTAAAAACCTACTCAGATTAGTTCCATGGAAACACTCTGGACTATTCTCTCGGATAAACCATTTCTATGCTATAGTTCATAGCATCTATCCACTAGGACTGCAGTATTTAGCAAGTTATATCCAGATTATAAACTTTTAAATTTCCCATGTAAATCTTCAGTCATGACTGTTGCCAGCTGTATAAGATGCTTTCACTAGATGAATGAGGATCCCTAACAGGGACACCAGCATCTCTGTCAATACACAAATTTTCAAGAGCTCTTCAGAGCCTTAGGCATCTGGTTCCCATTGACTTGCAGTTGTGGCAAGGCGCCTAACTCCCTTAGGTGTTTTTGAACAGTCAATCACAGGGAAGTTTTGTCTGGAAGACTTGCTCCATATTGTCCCTTTTCTAAGAACTATTAGATCCAAAAAGCAAGGGAACCAATTCTAGCCCTCAAGGGTCATAGGTTATCAATTAACAGAACTTCACACTCTTTCTAAACACTTGATGATCAGCATTTCGCAGAAAATCATACACAAACAATAATTTTTCATTGTTTCATGACTATTTCCGCCATGCAGAGTACAAAACTCCAATTAATTCATTAGAGTCTAATTTTCCCTTGATGTAGTTACAAATGTATTTCTCTCAAACTAAGGGATGCTATTGTAATACCAAGAAATATGAGAACGCTTGCAGCAGTGGTTTCAACTAAGAATAGAGTTTTCACTGTTTTCATTACAACGAAGTAAATTAATATGAATTTGATTATTTCCAGGTTTAATACCGGATGATTGTTAACTTTTTCTTACAAAAAAAAAAAAAAATAGGACCTTTAATAAAGCAGACCTCTCTTTTAGAGTTTTTCCTTAATTCTAGGAATGCATCTTCATGCATCACCTTCATCCCATCCACAGGTATGAACTACATAGCAATTTTTTTTCTGCTAACTTTTAGGTTTTTGCAAATCACCTATGCACTACAATCTCATGTCTGCTGCCTTTTTTTTTTTTTAAACTCATTGTTATTCTACTCTGCAAGTACAAGTCATTGTTTTAGCACTGCTAATTCCCTGTCCTATTGAGAAAGCTCATGGCAATGTCTCAGGTTCAGCTATAAACTAGTATGTTCTAATACATACACTACCTATATTGTGATGCTTTTTTGGATATACACAACCTTCATCATTATACAAATCCTTAAGTGTGGTTTAACATTGGACCAGGAACCAAGTCAGGCAGCCAAAATAATATGGAATTAATATGAAATACACAAACCCTAACTACTGTGGAAAACTGTTAACACCAGATCAAAATATTTTGGTTTCTAGGTCTTTTTACTAACTAAATACCTGTATTTTCTGTAAATGTGGGGAAAACTTCTTCTTAAAGAACACTATTAAGTTAAAAACTCTGGAGCTAGGAAAAAGTTTTGTATTTATTTGACCTGCCCTTTCTGCAGAAAATATCAGTATCAGGACAATATGACAGTAGTGGTTACCGTGATATGAGAAGCTTATCATCAGGAAGGTCTTGTCAAAACCTGCCAGAGGCATTTCCCAGAGCCAGGTACACAACTCCTTATCCACAAGCAGCCCTCGATAGAAAACAAAATTGTTTTACTGTACTATTGATTCCACAATAAGATGTACCGTTTTTAATGATTTGCTTTCAGAGGACGCTATGAGTATAGATAACAGGAACAAGTATTCCTTTATATGTGTTTAGATAAATAAAAAAATAGAAAAAACCCATTAAACTTTTCTTAAATAGGAAGAAAAGTACCTTCAAAGTTTTGCTGTAACATTTGCTTGATTCAGTCATTTATATGATTTTTTTCATTGGATGTTCTTGATATACTAGGATGGAGAAAAGTAAAATCTTTTAATCATTAATGAGATTAACATGTAACCCCCATTCACTAAGTAATGATTCTTATCATCCCACTCTCCCACATTTGTTTCACAGTGAAAAGGACATTAATATGGAAAATTGAATTCCTTTGTATATATTAACCAATGAGCTTCTTAGCAAAGACTGAAAAAAATTTATGTATATATTCTGTGGTTTCCATTTCCTTGGCTTTATTGTTTTTATGTAAATTCTCCCAGGACATTTCAGGTTATATGTCTGGAAACCCCAGCCATGCAGCAGAGGAAAGGTTGAGAGAATAACGAGAAATGTGCTGGAAGAATTCACATAAAAGCTTTGGAGACATGAAAATGGAAACAACAGATACTTAAAAGCCTTACTGGTCAAAAAAAGAACTGTCTATCCAGCACGTCCATGTGTGTGCGTTAATGTAGCTATCTCTGTATACACAGACACATATTATTCATAAAGACACTGTACAGAGCTATGAAAGAGCAATACTAGTGTATTTGATAATTTAAGGTGTTCTCAGGATATTAGGGCAATGAAAGTGAAAAATTCAAGTGACTTATGTTATTAGAACCCAGACACACATATAAATAGCTCTACACATAGTTGACTTGCATTGAGTTTTATATATCTTTTTATGCAAGTGAAAAGTATAACCAATTCCCACATGAAAGTGTGTTTATAAAATCTCCCTATACTCTTGTGAATGACAGTAATTTAACTGTCATGGAAACACATAGAGTCTATGAGTAGGAAAGAATTTTTAGATGCTATTCTTAAATGTACAGATTTTTCCCCCCCTCAATACTCTTAAAGACACTCCATTGTTAAATACTAAACCCATGATGCTAGACTAAGCTTAGTCCTAGTACGCTTCACTTCATACAAGTACCACTGCATTATATATCAAAATTACAAAAGTATAGCCAGTGCTTTATGACTCAGGTTTTATGGAATATTATTTTCAGAAGATTCTGCTAGGATTGTCTCTAAAACAGATAGTTCTTTAAGATACTTATGAACAAGTACCCTAAGAAGGGGGGGGGGGGGATGGATTCAAACTGCCTCACAAGGTTGAATTTGTGCACCTGATCCTATAATAAAAGGACTTCAGTAACTACGAGTTTTCTTGGCTTAAAGGAAAAGAAGCCCAGAAAAAGGCATGTACACAAGTACTCTAATCAGTACATACTGTGATCTGTCAAACCCACAGCCACAACAGACAGCAAAGGTATCACAAACAATGGCAAGTGATCAAAGCACACAGTTTGATTCCTGACCATTCACCAGTTGAGCACCATTAACCAACTGTATGCATGCTCTTATCCCACAGCAAATGTAAGCTAAGACACATTAGCTCAAACAAGCTTAAGGCAAAACTAGTTGTAGCCAATACACACTTAGCTTCAACTGGTTTTGGAGTATACTCATGATCATTTCATGTGGCTAATTTGGTGAGACAGAGCATCATAAATGTGTAGTAACTTCACCAGTTCTAATCAACTAGTCATAGTCAGAAAAAAGTGGCATAATTTTCCATTCAATTTTACTTCTTTTTATGTCCACAATACTGAAGAGCCATACCCTAGCTTAGCAGCTTTGTTAGTATAGTCCTGACTCATACTATCAGAAACAGAAACGGGGCTAGGCAGAAAAAGTCTGACTGTTTATATATTTAGTTTCCTAAATTTCCTGGTATAGATAGATATAAGCAAAATTCCTAGAGTGTTTTTTAGGTTATCTCAGTAATTCCATGTTACATACAGCACTCTTTCAACACACAGATTTTCAATGAATTTTCACTCTAATGCATTCTACAACTGCTGCTTGGTCATTGACATCCATTACTGAAATCATAGGTCTAACTTATCACAGATAGACACTGCTATTAATACATTGATACCCTACAATCGGCATAGGTGGGACTTACTATGCTATCCTAACTGGAGCGTAGCACAAACAGGTTTCAGAGAAAAAACCCCTGCTGACAGATATGCCTTTTGTGGAGTCTGAGGCTCACGCTGATGTACAAATTAGCAGGTTCAATACCCTTATTATGCAATTTGATCATCTACTTGTTCTGTTCTCATTCCAAAAGCCCACCACAGCCTTGAGGTATGATAGATTTTTTTTGAGGTATGATAGATTACACTCACAAAAAACCTCTAAATTTCTGGCGAAGTTTTATGGAAGGGGTGACATAGCCTGCCAGGTACTGGCTTAACTAATAACCTCAGTTTTCCACAAAGTTTGTTGCAGAAATGCAAAGGAATTCTACAAGAATGGTCCACGAGTTCAGAATCATCAACATGCATAAGTCACTAAATAACAAGTGTGGCAACCTTCTGCCTCTGCAATTTGAGGCAGCTAAACAAACCTCCTTACAGTTTAAGTGAACATTAGTGACAGAAATATAGAAGATGATCAAACATCTCTCTCAATGCATTAATTTTTGTAATTTGAAATAACACCTAAAAAAAAAAGACCATTTTGGAGTTTTCTAATGCTAGGTATATAGGGAGTAAACAGAGTACTAAATTCGTATTGAGGAGAAATAGTATAACTGTGTTACAGCCAATACAACTTCTGGGGAAGGAAAATACAACAACAGAATCCAGATTTCTGGCTACTTTGACCAATTTTGCTTCAAAACTGATATTCCCTGCCAGGGTGAATTTTACTGGCTGCATAACCAGAGCGAAGAAACTCACTAGTTCCATAAAAGTTCACATGAATCTTTTACTTGACTTCTCAGTTTAGATAAAACAGTACAGTAATTCATACAAAATGCAGGGCTTATGAAACTGTTTTGCAGTGCTTCATGCAGAAGGGGCTTGTTTTTAGGGAGCTGTAGAAATTACTTCCCAGATTCTGTATCTAACAGACACTTCTCTTACTTTCTCAACAACTTTCTTTGCCATGTATTTTATCAATCAAAAGCTGTAATGGAGAAATATTTACTACAGCTTAACTCAACAATAGATGAATACTCTCAAAGACCCTTTTCTTATTTTAATGCTCATTTCAGAGATTAAAAAGATAGACTTCATTGGAAAAAAAAAAAAAAAAAGAAAAAACAATTGCTGCAGTTGTAAATCTGTGCTCTAACCTATCATACAAAATATACCCTGTTCTCTCTTCTGTTTGTTTTCTTCTTTGCTTTTAAATCAGACAAAACAAAGAGGTTAGTTTTCATACCACGTAATGAAGTGATAATTCTTCAAAATAGTTGAAAAATGCTACTTTAACACATTCCCCCATCCTCCATAGAAGGAAGCCTCATGCACTCACACATGTAGCCTGTACAATTTTCTTTAAAATATCTTTGTGGGTTCCATCTCTTGTCAGAAAAAAATAAAAGTGACTGCATAGTTTATATGACGTGAAATACATATCCAAACACAGCTTCAAACAGCATGAGAGACTCCTACAAAAGTCATTAATAGGGAAAGCAAACTGATATTAAACAACCAAAGACTATGTGAAGCCCAGAAGTTAACTTTTAGGTTGTTTGTTTGTTTGGTTTTTTTTTTTTGAAGTAATCAAGCTAAGTAGAAAAGCACCCCCCACCCCAGCTATCTGAAAATCTGTTCAGCATTCTATCCCTTCTATCTCCTTACTGTATCTCCTGATATCCTCACCCAACCTTTCTCATCCCCTTTCCCCAGCATTAACTCTATCTCACCTCCTCAGTCTTGCCATGGTTAAGTGTCTCCCCATTATCCCATGGGCATTCCTCATATAGAAAACCAATTCAACACTATACAGGTATTCTTAAACAACATCTACACAACTCAACAATACTATTAGGTAGCAACAGACTTCACATAACTTAATAGACAGTAACCACAAAACACAAACTTCGATGCTTAATAACCTTGCTGTGGGTACAGAGAACTCAGGGGAAACTCAAGCTATTGCTTGGCTAGAACTAAGACTAATCACAGAAGAGAGAGTACTAGCACTTAAAAGTAATAGGAAAATAATTCACCTGTGAGAAAGAAACCACATTTGTTCAATTTATTTTGATTACTACATGGCACCAGCATCAGCAGATCAATCAACAAATAAATAGATTCCAGTCTGACAGTAGATCATAAAACACATTCTGAGAAAGGCCAGCCTCCCAAATAATAACACAAAACTTGGAGTAGAAAGGGAGTTCTTTCAATGGTGAGTGTGGAAAAAGAATTACCATTTTTAAGGGCTATTGTAGTGTAACAATTTGTTACATGAATCATAACTGTCTCAGTATTATTTTTTTCTTTTATTTGTTCCTTGAATTCATCTTTTAATGCATTTTTATGTAGAACTCTGCTAGTTCTTCCGATAAGGCTGTATTTTTCATTATATGCATCAGCTGTGCCTTATCCTGACTGGAGACTCCAAATGCAGCTGCAACATCTAGAAATACATAAATGTCTTTTTGCATGAACTATTTTATTACAGAGATGTCAAACTGTATCCTCTGGATGAAAAATGCTGATACTTAAACTCCTCATCCTAATTTGAGACAAAATCAAGTGCTGAAATATTTCAAGTTTTTTGTAAAACGGAAATTCCATTTTTCAGTTAGCTCTGCAGAGACTTGTTAGAGCATGCAGGCCATCTCCTTTCACATGCAGGAGTATTCCAGATACTGCATTATTCAGTGTTTTTTTCCAGTCTGCTTAGATTTTCACAGCCTGTTGTTGTTAGTTTCCTAGTACTGCAAATGTGATTATCTGATTTCTTTCAACTGAAACAGACAGAGACATTCACAGGACATAAACCCATATCTTTTATTCAATAAAGAAAAAGAACAGTAACGTGCAAGATTTCTTGTGGAAAAAAATTCTGATGTAAAGGGAAGTATCTCTTCTTTTCTTTATGACATGGAACATATGCATCTCCAAAAATATCCCTCACTAAAATAGAATGTGGGTCTGGAATTCACTGTATGCCACAGCACCTAGTTCAAGAGATGCTCTATTAAACCCAACCAAGAGGTCAAAGTATATAATATGTAACCATATTCCAACCACGTCAGGTTTCTATCACTTTGGAATTTAAGTTAAACACTAAGTAAAATGCCCTAAAGCATTGCACTCAATTGTATAGAACTGAAAAGTTTGCACATTCCACTTTCTCTTTAATATATATTTGTCTATAATATCCTTTGGAATACACGGGCATGACAGATGACAGGTAAGTGTGAAGTTATTAATAACAAAAGCAATTCCATTGTTGACAATGCAACAAATCTCTAGCCACCTGTAGACAATTTTACGTTTATTACTCCAGAAATAGTTAACAGAAAGCTTAAAAGAGATTTCACAGGAGCAAAACATATGCTTTACAATGATACCTTAAGATACATTATAATCATAGATATTGAGGAATTGTTATGAGCTCCTTCAATGAGATGGGCCATAGAATTTCACTCTAATTTCTGTATTAGGCCCTTAACCTGCAGGTCATCTAGACCATCAAGTCTTTAACTGCATGTTTTAATAAGAAATAAGAAAACAGGGCAAGAGCTCAGATGAGAGCCCTGGTTTCTTGAGAGTACTTGAGAAAAATCTTTCCTAAACAACCATCCAGGGCAGCCCAGGAGAGGGTTTGAAGAAGAGAGACTAGTGTGTAAACCCTTATAATTTTCTTATTCTCTTTTGCTTTATTTTGGAAGTATGATGTGAATTAGTGAAGCTGGTCACTAACAGCTAGCAGTTACCTTTGGGCAGGGGTCCGTGGCAAAGGGACACGGTCTGAGCACGTTCCCAGCGAGGCATGGGACCCTAATGGCTTCAGTGGCTTTATTCACCCTCTTCATTTTCCTTAGTGGAGAAGAAAGCAGCAGGAGCAAGTTGTAGGCTTCTTTCTTGTCTTTCACCCATGTTAGTTTGAAGTCTGGTGTAACTCAGAAGCTGCAAGAGTTGCGTCTCTTGCCATGAGCTAAAGAACATTTGCTATCAGGAGTCTATGCGTGCTTATTCCCTCACCCGAAAATGCAATTCATTTAGATAACAAGCACAAGGGAAATAATTTCCAGCACTAAGATGTATAAAAGAAAACACGAGTTCTGCATAAGGGGAAGAGTATTATGGTTTGCCCTACAGTATTGCAGCTCACAGCATTATAGTTTGGCTTTTGTTGCTGGTTCCTGCAATAAATTCCAGTCAAACCTTGTTTACACTACCAGGTGTTGCTCATCTTACCAAAGTAATTGCTCAGGCAGGCTGGCAGTGGGATTCATGCCCTCCCTCACCTCCATCACGCAAGGGGTGGGCCAGGGACCATGTCCTGCCAGGTATGAGGGAATGCCCCAGCCCCACCCTGGTGACTGTCCCCCTCCTGCCCCAGGCCCTACAGCCCAGCTCCGGGCACAGCCGACAGCACCAGGGGCTCACCAGGCCTCTCTGCTACCTCCATACCTGCTCAGCGGCCAGGATTATGCCCCGGGGCTCAAGAACTCCTTGAGGAGCAGCTCCCAGCTCCAGCGCGCTGCTGCTTTCCCGCCACTGCTTCGCCCCCTCAGGTGCAGGGGAGCAGGGGGCACCTGTGGAAGCTTCCAGAAGGCAGGCTGGCCTGCTGCCTTCCATGCCCTGAGGGAACACTGAGTGAGGTCTGTCATGGGGAGGAGAAGGGAGGGAAAGGACCCATCTCCCCAGCTTAGCAGAAGCCATCAAGATGGTGGATGTGAGGAAAGCACCTGGGAAGAGCTGCTCCAACAGGTAGGCTGCATCTTGCAAGCTACACCCAAAACATCTAGTCTGCCATGTAAAGCTGCCCTTCAGCTGGTGGAGGCAGGAAAGGGAGAAGGGGTCACTTCTCCTTGCTACCGAGTGGAGTGCTTATAGCACGTTTCCTCTGCGATGTGTGGGAAACCCTGGCTGTGTGAGTGCCCAGGAGGCCAGGGCAGGCGTTAGCCATTATCCCTGCAGGGAGCCAAAGGCCTGGTGGAGGTACCTGGAGAAGACCAGCTACCCTGGGGAAGCAACAATGAGCAAAGAAGCCACTAGCTGGCAGGTCAGTAGGGTGAGCCCGGGGGGCTGAGCAGGGTGCGGTCCTGGCAGGGTGCTGAGCCGCAGGCAGCTCCCCACAGAGCTCAGCCACGGCTGCCCTCCAGGGATGGGGTGTGCCACAAAAACGAGGAAATACCCCAAAGGTGGGTGTGGGATGTTTGCTCTTGAGGAGTTTTATTTTTCTAAGGGGCATTTACGAATGTAATTCTAAGGTTTATTCTAAGTTTCTCTGAGCTGTTTGGTTTTTCCTTTTAATTTGTTAATCCTGCTCAGTTTTTCTGCTTTAATTCGTCTCAACGCCGCCCACCCGCCCTCACTGAGCGATTAAACACAAATGATTGACGCAAACAGCAGGTTACAGGCTCCTTTAAGGGAAGATCAATCCGGAGGGGACTGACGTCCGATTCAGCCAATTAAGTTACAAATTCCCTCCCTCGCCGGTTCCCATTGGAT
>NW_010102451.1:0-5715 GCF_000699245.1 Pterocles gutturalis
TGGGGGGGGAGGGGGTGAGGGCGGGGTGGTGACAGCAAAACCTTTTAGCTGTACTGGAGTCTTTCCTGCAATGCTTGAGCGCTGTTATGATAGTAGGGGAAAAAAAAAGTAAAAATCTGGAAAGCAGCTGTTCCTATGCAAATAGGACCATAGCAAATACAACCAAGGGGGGAACCCATTGATATGGTATGCTTTCTATTTTAAACCTGGCAAGTATACTGTTTCTGAATTATTGTTAATTTTACTCTCATCCGTATATATTTAGAGGGCAAGGCCAGCTAAAAATTGTATGCTGACAAAATGAGACAGGGCCCATTTATATTTGGTGTATTTTCCCTTGGCTGTTAGGTTGATGTGCTTGATTTAGAACTGGTAATGTTTTGTCACTTTGGCAACTTGTGAAGATACAGTATTGCTGCGTAGACCAATACTGTGCCCAAAGAATTTAGTTCAAATCCATTTATAGGGCCACTTGTGCAGTTCAGCTAGAGGCTGTTCAATAGGCTGAATAATACCTTGATTTACTACTATTTAGAAAGAACTTTGATTTTTTTTTTTTTTTTTTTTATATCCTGGCTGTCCTTCAAGGAGGCAGCAACCGGAGATGCCTGCCTTCCTGCCCACCATAGGCTCATCTTACCTCTGGTTTAAAAGCAGAATCAATCTGACAGAGAAGTAAAACATTATATTTAGAACTTACCAAGTGCTGCTGTTAAGTCGTTTCTGGACGTGAACAATGTCAAAAAGCTCTTCCTAATTTACTCTTAACTAAGGCTTGCTTTCACTGGTAGAGTTGTAGTCCTATGAAATTAGGAGATAACACTAGTCTCGACTGTTTGTTTTTCTGTTTGTTTGTCCCCCCCACCCCCGTGAAGTATTAGTGCTTATTAGGTTGCAGTTCTGGGAGACTGAGTGGGTAAAGAGCCTCTATGTGTGTCCTGTAAATCGGAGATGTATTTTCTTTCCTGACAACATGGTTTGTTATGTGTGCTTAGAACAGAAATGCAGGCTTCTGAAACAAACCACTTAGGAAATGCTGCTGTGAAAATGAATCATGAATTACTCTACTGGTTCTTAGTTGTTCTGAACAATGTATTTTAGTAGCTGTGTGTGTATCTATCTATAAAAAGAGGTCAGTTTAAAAATATTTTATGTAAGTACATACACATATCTGGAAACCAGTTGCAAAATTTTGTAGTTCCTCTGTAGTTATCTTTGAGATGTGTGGTTAAAATGAAGGTTTCAATTTCTTTTTCCAGTTAAACTTTTATTTTTCAAGCAGAGCAATATTGGTAGTTTTTCTTTATTTAATTTTATTTTTTTGTTACTGGAGCCTTGATGGCTATCATATCTGTCTTCTGAATGCAGATCCAATAAAGCGAGGACTGGTGATACAACAAAAATCCTACTTTGACTGTGCATCCTAGGTCTAGGTCAAGCCACCATTTTGAGTTCTGTTTGCACTCATTCGTAAGTTTATTGGGAACCTACAGTAGGCGTCTACTGTTGTTTCCTGGTGAAGACAGCATACAGAGTTGGATGGATAGTTTTATCCACCTTTACTGTTCCTACGTACTGATGATGAAAGAATGAAGAGCAAAGGGTGAAGAGCAAAATGAACTATACAAAAATTCTCATATGCTGTTGATCTTAGCATGTAAATCTGCAGTAACATGCTATATAGGTTTATTAGTGGGGTCTGTAAGCAGTGTGTACTCACGTTTTGAAAGGAATGATTTGTCGGTGCCACGTTCCAGCCTAAGAGCTAAATGCTGTCTGCCAGATCTGGTATCTCTACAAAGGCAGAGATGTATCCATGGGTTCTTGTGGGAAGGAAGGGGGAAGTACTTACCTTCTGTTCAGGCCAGAGAGGGTGGAATATAATTACAGTCATAAAGCAATATGTAGGTTCACTATGGTAGTGTAGGCAGTTGTGGTAGAATAGTATAAAAATGAGAAGTTTTAAACTGTTGGCCAGGGACATATTTATAAAGTGAAAAAAGTAGATATGACCCCCCCTTCCCCCCCGCCTTGTTGCTTGGGGTTTGGTTGGGGTTTTCGGTGGTGGTGTGTTTTCATGGTGTGGTTTTGTGGGGGTTTTTTTGTTTGTTTGTTTGTGTTTTGGTTTGTTTTGTTTTTTCTTTTGTTTGTTTTTTTTTTTTTGTTTTTGTTGGGGTGGTGTTTTGGTGTTTTTTTTTTCTTTTTTTTTTCTTCGTTTCCCTCTGCTTGAATAAATGCTGCAGTGCAGGTTCTCTGTAGCATGAGAGTGGTAATGCAATTTTTTTGGGGGTGGTGGTGGTTTTTGTTTGTTTGTGTCCTCTCCTGTGACCTGCTTGCTTATTCCCATGAAGACTAGTGCTATCTGTTCTTGTGCTGCAAGTAGTTAGTTCCCTAGCTCTGTTGGGGAAGAACTTCAGGCTGAGGGGATGTAACTGGAGCTGGTTAAATGTTAAGCTCAAATTGTTCTCAACACAATTGCTGTATTACTCTTAGATTCAAAGGTTTACAGTTAACTGTATCAGCTGTTTGCATGATCACTGTCTATTACCAGAATGAATTGATTGAACTACATTTCAAGTACCTTAAAAATGTGTTGCTAGCAAGTTGTGTGTCTTGGAAGTGGTTATTCAGTAATGCAGTTTGGCAGTGTGCCCTTCTGAAGTCTGTCATGGGTATGTGAATGCATAAGGTTAGGTGAGTTGCATGGTGAGAAGAGCTTGTACAGATGACAGTGGAAAGTTTCCTTTAGATTTAATACTCCGTGTGTCATATTTGTGCCAGTCCACTAGACAGTAACACATGCCACTGGAGGTTGACAACTTAATTCTTGCAAACTTGAGTGCTTTCCTTAATGATTCATGGAATTTGGGATTGAATTTTTTTAAAATACTACTTTTAAAAAACATGTAGCATTACTATTTTAGATATGAGAAGTGTACTGTACTAAATGAAGACATATGTTTGGGAAGGTAAACAAGTAAAGTATAAATGATTTCTGGATACTGGTTTGTCTGCAGTGAAAGGGGAATTACTCTTTCCTCCTGGACTGAGATAAGGCATTTGAAAATTGGAGGTGGCGAGACTAATCCTGCTGCGATTCTGCTAGACCAAAGAGTATTTGAACATCTTACTTGGTCTGCAACAGTTTAAAAGGGGTTTCATTTTCATTCTGGGGAAAGTTTGAAGGCTGAGAAGACATGTTGTAGTATATGTAGGCACCTCTGGCTGAATGTGAAGGTTTTGCTGGAATGATGTTTCTGCAGTATATTTGTGAGTATCAACAAATTTGGTGCTAGGAAAAAGTATACTTAGTGTATTTTAATACAATGTACTAGGATTTTTTTTTCTTTATTTTTTTCCCCTTGGAGTACCCTGTATTTGTTCTGTTTTTATAAATGACCATCTCCTTTTGAAGAAGCAAACCAAAGGTGAAGGCTTAGTCTCTCCCTGGAGCACCTTGGTTACTGCTTGTGTCCTTCTTTTCCTTTCTTAATTGTTCTGTCTCTTGACTGAAAAGAGAAGTTACATACCTTCCAAGTTAGTCTTAAATTTGACTCATCTTAATCAGATGTTTTTTGGGCATCTGTGGGATTATTGTACGTAATGTTTCACATGAAGTGGATGGTAAACTGCAAAGGAGTGCTTGCTCTAAGTTGAAGTAATTCTCTGCCTAAAAAGGGAAGTTGACAAGTTTTAGACAATCCCATCTCTCTTGGTTTATGTATGTAAAAGGTTCAGAAAATAGAAGAGAATTAGAATGGGAATGTGTTTTGA
Source organism: Pterocles gutturalis (assembly GCF_000699245.1). Taxonomy (NCBI): domain Eukaryota; kingdom Metazoa; phylum Chordata; class Aves; order Pterocliformes; family Pteroclidae; genus Pterocles; species Pterocles gutturalis. Next base: position 3,775 of record NW_010102451.1, read on the forward strand.
TTCAGCAACTGTAACAATTTTCTCTTACTTTTGTGCCTTGAACTGACATGGTAGATCTTCTATTATTTCTGGAAACCAATGCCCTACAGACTTATTTTTAGCAAAGAAAAGGTCGTAGCTTGGAATTAGTTTTATAGTGTATTTGAAGATTTTGTGTTTTTTACCTGACCTAAGGCAAAAATATCTTATGGTGGGATTTGCTGTTGGCATCACAAATGGTTATATTGAAATGATGCTTTGTGTTTTTCTGAACAAAGGCTGTAAATGGTATGCGTTCTTCATGTATGATATTTGTGGTTGCTGATGGTTTATTCTTGGAAGAGTCTTTGCATATGTTGAGTACTTTGAGATAGTGATAGAACGGTTTGCAAGGGCATGCATGCCTTTCTGTAATCTAATCTCAAAAGACGTTACTTTGACGTGGTGTGGTTTCGGAGGCTGCTTCTGTATGTATACGGTTCGCAAAAAGCAATGGGTGATTAATATTAATAGCATGGTATAAGGCATACAGCAAGTACAGTTTCAAAATGTTATTGGGAGATAAAAATCTTTTATTGCATGTGCGTTTTCTGGATTCTGTATGTAATTATCTACCAGTATGCAGCGGTTTGTATCATCTGCAGAAGAACTTTGTCATCTTTTATTGCTCCAAAACTGTGTGTTTGGCAAGCTTCCAAGGGGCCTAAGAGGGAGGACTGTTTGGGGCAGGGGGAGTTAAATACAGGGCATTTCAGTGGTCTGTGGCTGCAATCATGAAGGTAATTGTGGAAGAGGTTTTTGATAGTAGCTTTCCTAATATTAGGGCTTTTTTCTCTCTCGTTTTATAAGACACTTAAGATAATTTAGAGGATTTGTAATACTTCATCTATTTTCGTCTCTATTCTGAGTTTTCTGGTGATGTGCAGGATTTGTGTGTATATCTGTTTCTGTGAACTGGAGTGTACTGCAGTCCTACAATTTTCTGTTTCTGTGTCACTGAAATAAATTGGAAAATAGGTACACTTAACTCCTGCTTGGTAGTGTTATAACCTTACCAATGCAGTTAAATGTTTTGCTGTACTTATTTGATGCCTCAAAATACTGTTAACTTAAGCTTTTCAGTGCTGCTGCTTAGAGATCTCTTTTTGCTATTGGATTTATGCATGTTAAATTTTTTTTTCCCAAACTGTGTGGGGAAAATCCATTTTCAGTAAAGATAAGAGCCAAGACTCACTTCGCAGCTGTTTTTCTCTACCTCCAGAATGATTACCAGAGAGATGACAGCGGCCAATTACATTGTGAAGACATCTTCTGTAGGGCTCTTTAATTTCATTTTGGTGTGTAGGAGACAGGAATGTACTTCCCACCACCCCCCCCCCACATTACAATGACACTTCCTAAATTTCTGCCATTTCTTTATTAAAACATCCTTACAACATTTTCACAGATTTGCCCATCAGACACAACTTGGGTTTAATCACCTGAATTTTGTAGTTGGAGCTGTTTGGAGTGTGCAGGAGTTTTGACTTTTCTAACATACATGCAAAATTCTACTTTTATAATGCAGCAGTAGTGACAAAGTTATGTTAGTGTGGAATGCCTTTCTTGAAAACCCCATTCTTAGGGACAGAGCTCAGAATTGACCTTTGTATAGTTTTCAGAGGCTTATTCTGCCATCTGACACTATTTTCTTTTGCATTTTTTTTCTTTTCTTCTTTTGCCAGCTGCTTTTATTTTTTTTATGTGGTCTAACTGCTTTCCACCTTTTTTTTTAAACCTCATCTGTAAATTTTTTTTGCCTACAGGAGTGATTTGTCATCTTCATATTCTTTTAATCTACTTTCCTCAATAGTCAAAAATATTTGGATTTTTTGTGTGTGCGATGGGTTAGCCCTTGGCTGGGGGCCAACCCACACACCCACTCACCAAATCTCCCCCCACCTGAGGATAGGGGAGGGAATT
>NW_010102452.1:0-1174 GCF_000699245.1 Pterocles gutturalis
GGGGGTGGCCCTGGCCCAGCCCTTCGCCGGCGCCTGCGCCCTCCTGGAGTGGGACCAGTTAGCGGGGCGCTTCCGGGCCCCCACCATCATCAACGGTGAGTCCCCCGGACCCCAAAATCCACCCCTGGGTAGGGAACCCCAAAAAAGTCTTGGGGGACCCCAAAAAACGTCAAATTGGGGCAAAAAATGGGCTGAGGGACCCCAAAAATGGGCTGAGGAACCTCCAAAAACGTTCTGGAGGACATCAGAAATGTCCTCGGTGGAGGTCAAAAATCACGCTAGTGATCAAAAAATGGCTGAGGGACCCCAAAATTTTTTGGGGGGACCCCAAAAATGTCCAGAGTTGGGGCAAAAAATGGGTTGAGGAACCCCAAAAACAGGCTGAGGAACCTCAAAAAATGTCCTGGAGGACATGATGCCCACCCCAACGTCCCCAAATGTCCTCACAGGGTTGTCCCCATCACCCCAACCTTGATGTCCCTGTAGGATTGTCGCTGTCACCCCAACCCAAGTGTCCCCATGGGGTTGTCCCATCACCCTGTCCCCAATGTCCCCAAATGTCCCCATAGGGTTGTCCCCACCATCCCTTCCCCAACGTCCCCAAATGTCCCCATAGGATTGTCCCCATGACCCCAATGTCCCCAAATGTCCCATGGGGTTGTCCCCAAATGTCCCCATGGGGTTGTCCCCATGACCCCAGTGTCCTCAAATGTCCCATGGGGTTGTCCCCAAATGTCCCCACAGGATTGTCCCCATGACCCCAGTGTCCCCAAATGTCCCCATGTCCCCAAATGTCCCCATGGGGTTGTCCTCATGACTCTAGTGTCCTCAAATGTCCCATGGGGTTGTCCCCAAACGTCCCCACAGGATTGTCCCCATGACCCCAATGTCCTCAAATGTCCCCATGGGGTTGTCCCCAAATGTCCCCACAGGATTGTCCCCATGACCCCAATGTCCCCAAATGTCCCCATGGGGTTGTCCCATCACCCTGTCCCCAATGTCCCCATGGGGCTGTCCCCACCATCCCTTCCCCAACATCCCCAAATGTCCCCGTAGGATTGTCCCCATGACCCCAACGTCCCTAAATGTCCCCATGGGGTTGTCCCCATGACCCCAGTGTCCCCATGGGGTTGTCCCCAAATGTGCCCATAGGATTGTCCCCATGACCCCAATG
>NW_010102453.1:0-23177 GCF_000699245.1 Pterocles gutturalis
GAGGGCTCCGAGGAGACTTAATAGCAGCCGGACAGTACCTGAAGGGGGCCTACAGGAGAGATGGGGAGGCACTCTTGATCAGGGAGTGTAGTGAGAAGACAAGGGGTAATGGGTATAAGCTGAAAGAGGGTAGATTTAGACTAGACATTAGGAAGAAATTTTTCACTCAGAGGGTGGTGAGGCACTGGAACAGGTTGCCCAGAGAAGCTGTGGATGCCCCATCCCTGGAGGTGTTCAAGGCCAGGCTGGATGAGGCTTTGAGCAACCTGGTCTACTGGAGGGTGTCCCTGCTCATGGCAGGGGGGTTGGAACTCAATGATCTTTAAGGTCCTTTCCAACCCAAAACATTGTATGATTCTATGATTCTATGAACAGATAAGGGAGAAGAGGGGGAAGCAAACAGGAAAGGAGAGAAAGGCATGCAGTTTGCCAAATTAAGAAAAGAATGAGAGGGCAGTGGGGGAAGAGAAATGGGCATGGAATTAAGGGGGAAGGGAGAAGGTGTGCAGAACAAGTGAAACGAACCAAACGAAGGGGAAACAGAATAAGGAAAGATGAAGCAAACATTTTATTTATGTTGATTATCAGTTATGCAGGAGACTGCTGCAGGTTTGGAAAGGTATTTTGAACTTTTGTATTAGTAATTGTTGGATACTCTGGATTCCATCATAAGTAACAGGGAGAAAGTGTGAACAGATGGCTCAAAAAATTTAATAGAAGAGAGGTAACAAAAAACCTGCAAACTCCTGATTATTTGGAATACACTACAAAAAAAATCTACTGAGTGAAATGCTGTCCACTGATCCAAAACCAAGCAAATTTATTCTGCTTTCCTTGCCCAGGAGAGTGAGGTCAATCCCACAAACTTCCAGTTAATTAAGATCAGTGTGGAGAACTTGGAGTTGGCCCTTCCCTAACTACGGGTCTCTATCAACAGTTTCTTCAAAATCAGTAGATGTCATTATGAATTATTGTCTACATTTTTAACAACTGCTCTTCCAAATTTTTGGAAAATAGTAGCACAGGCTGACCATTGGAAGGAAAAATCAACTTAATTTATGTCTAAACCTCGTTAAGTCCAGATAGTAAGTAATAAAGTTCAGAGTAAGCTGCTGCAGATTCCCCCAGAATTACAACACATCTTAGTAGAGGAGACTTTGGATAATTAAAGTATATGTGGCTTGGGGGAAGACTGAGAAGTACCACTAAAAAAGCCTCTAAAAATGTTAAGACTTAAATCATAAAAACATTTCTGACCTTTAGCACCACTGATAACGAGTCCCAGCTCTGCACAGACCGACACACAGACAACTTCATGGTCGTGACCAGTTAGAACAGCCCGAGGAGCTGGATAGTCACCTGTTAAAAAAACACAAGAAGAAAAACAACAAACCAAGGAAACAACAGAGGAATACTAAACCAGAATTGTTTTAACAACAAAAGAACTTTGCTGTAATTTGCCTTAAATCAGTAAGCATCAAAGGAAGGTGCAATCTGCCTAAATATCTCATACCTAGGCTTCTGGCCAAAATACATTCAGATATCATTATGTTTCCTATGTGCAGCTTCCCAATGCATTAATCTATACATTACCAAAAAGCAAACTTTGGTTTAGAAATAATGGACTGTGTGCTGTTTACAGTACACAAATGATGACAATCCATCACTGATTTATGACCTAAAAATACCGAAAATGTATATTTCAGAAAAAGAACACACAGTGTGTGGTATTAAAAGCAGCCATAATATAAAGATCTGCTATTGAACTTATATGCTTCTGGAGGTCTGCTAGGAACCTAAACAGTAGCACGAGTTGAGGATGTTGCTACATAAATGATCATAACTTGCTTCATGAAACTGAGGTGAGGAAAAGAGAGGAAGAACAGCACTGTACTAGAAAGATACTACTGTTGCACAGACATTACTGATTCAGAGACACATTGAATGTTTATAGATTAAAATTATACGTAAAAATGGTTATGGGTATACATCATTTTATATATATTACTATGGATACCTATGCCATTTTTATCACATTTAATTTATTAGAGAGTAGGATAGATCACTCTCTAAATATTTATTTTTTATATACAGGAGCGAAATGCATTTTATTTTGGGTTCAAACAAGTGGGCATTTATGGAGTGTTTATACGAAAAATAGCAACATTTCTGTTGTTTCTAATAATAACAGATGCTGATAGCTTAACAGTAAAACTCCTATATGCAGTAAGGCTTTTTCAGACAAAGAAAGTTAAACAGTAACAAAAATTTAGCAACTTGCTAGATAACACAGACTTCATTTGATTATATTTACTTTGTACAAATGAAATATAGAAAATAGGGAAATTCCAAAGGACTGGAGCTCTGCCAGCACAGTTCAAATACTTAAAAAGGATGAAAGAAATGACCTAGGGAACTACCGATGAATTACTGTAACACTAATCCTATGCAAAATAACAAAATGGTTAATCCACAGTTCTGTCAACAAAGAACTGGAAGCAAAAATCTCATTAATGCCAGTCACCATGCTGTACTGGAATGGGAGTCTTGTCAAGCAAGCTTTTTATCTGTTTTTGACAGGATGACAGGTATAGTTGATAAAGACGGCTATGTTAAAATGGTCTCAAGGTATTTTTTTCAAGACATTTGCCTTGTGTAATACAATGTTTTGATTTAAACCTGTTTTATATGGAACTGACTGGGGACAAGGTGGATGGTACGCTGGTTCAACGACTGATCTTAAAATTTTGTTGTCCATTGAAAGGCATCTACTCTGAGCTACACAGAAGGATATTGTAAATTAGGATGTCCAGTTAGGAGCCAGGAATTGATTCTTGACCAAATACTAACCAATAATATTATCTAAAGGATAATATAAAATCTTTGCTGGTACGACATGGTTATATATAAAACTGATCCAAAGATTCATGGGCAACTGTATAATGAAGAGAGAAAGACATTATTACACCATTCTCTGCATTGCCTAGTTAAATAAAAAGGTAGCAAAATGCGTTTTATTCATTTTGAACATGGCCAGGTGGAAGGTTGGTAATAGTTCCTGGACAAGCATGAGCTCTGCTCACTGGAGAGGAGATTCTGTTATGGAAGAAAGTGAGACAGAGAAGGATTTATGGAGCTAGAAAGGAAAAATTCCCTTAATATTAACTTTCAATGGAACACCCTAGAATAGCAAACAGGAGCAGAGAACTATCTTTCCGCTGTAGACCAGAAAGATTAAACTCTTCTATGCACATTTACAGAAATGAGCTTAAAGGAATGTCACACAACTGACAGAGAGAGTAAGGTAAGAGGCTGCACAGTGCTTAAAGTCCTTTCTTCACTGCACAGGCAGCAAAGCAGTGGCTTGACCATGGTAGCTGGGAGTCACACGCATAAAAGACGTCCAATAACCCAGAAATTGATCTTGAAGCTAATGGCACAATCAGGTCCAGTGGGTGAATAGCTGCACGCATTTCAACCCTGCAATAAAACACAGTGTCCTAACTGGAAAAATAGATAACATTAAAACAAATTAACAAAAGGGAACTACTGGAGTAGCTAAGCAATATGGCATGGGTTTCTCAAAGATATACATTAGGAATGGAGGCTTGGATAGGCTTGTGGGTCAATTAATTTAGTCTGTTTTAGATGTAGACACTCACATCATATAAACCTGTTAATAAATGAATGAAATGGCTATCTGTGTATGTGACTTGGAAGGATGTTACAGACCTTTCCTACTCTAAGGGTGAGAAATATTCAGATTTTCAGTCTAAATTTATTCCTGTGTCCCTTGTATCTCTTTGTTCTTGTGTCAGCACTGCTCTTTAGCTTCAGGTCCTCCTCTCTTGTGTTTTTGCCTCTCATGTACTTACAGAATAAATCAGCCCTCTCAGTCTTTCCTTTTGACTCTGTTAAACAAATCATAAACTTCTTGGAAGGGGCAGGCTTGCCATTTCTTAGTCATCATAGTAATTAATTTCTATGCCTGTACAGCTCCAAGTTATTTCTTAAAATTTTGGTAGCCAGTACTGTATATAAAAATAGTTCTTGAAATTTTAGGGTGAATCTACAGTATTTCTTGCCAAACCCTAATGTCTCCCATCACAAAATTTTTATTAATTATTCCATGTATTTTACTATCTTTCTGAACCAGATGAGAACTACCAAGCATGGATCTATGGCCTTCAGTTTTGGACCAAAAGGTACAAGGTGGGTCAATCTACCTAATCTTATAATTTCATTATACAGATACAGTAACACTTTCCTATCTCCAATGGAAACAGCTACCCCAACAAATCCTAGTTTCCCAATACTTAATGTTGTCTGCAAGAAAAGAACCTTTCTGGTCTGGAAACTGAAGATGTGAACTGAAAACTGGGCTTTACTGCTAGAGAAGGATAGATAGTGGAGGAAACAAAGAAAGATGCTTTTTGTATCTCATCAAAGATTAGCTATATTTTGAGATTTAGATTTTTATAATTTCCCCATCAATGTTGCTGTGGAGAACCCCATCTCCTTTGCAGGTTTTCTTTTCTCCAAATGTGTAACAGAAAAGTGGAAAAAAAAAAGCAATTCAATTAGCTTCAGAATTTTCCACTTTTTTTTTTTTTTTTTTTTTTTTTTTTCCCTGTATGTCTTCCTGCAAAAAAGAGGAATCATGCTCACAGGTTATCTTGGCTTAAGTTCTGATTACAGAGGTGTATACTGTAGTGTCATCAGACTGCAACGGCAAATGACTGAAATTAATAGATGGCTCAAAATCTATTAAGGGAGAAGAAGTAATGCAATTTTCAAAAGGATTGTAAAATGAAACTGTAAAATGTCAGAATATGAAAAATTACCATACTTAATTGACTTTTTGATTTATAAAGCAACATGCTTATAAGAAACAACTGCCCTGAAACACAGATCTTTGAGTCCAGTTTTTCAGTAAATACAAATTAATGATGGAATATCATTATTAGGAGTAACAGTTTGACAGTAATCGAGAATGGGATTTTCCCCTTAGGGCTCAAACAAAAAATTATTCAGTGATATTTTCTACAGGAAAAGCTGTGGCATAGGGAAGAGAACCTCAGTCATATTACATTTTATTACTAAGCACAGAAGTGTGAACTCAGGAATCATTCAAAATCTAGCAAAATATTCTGTCACTGTCACATCACCACTGATAGATGCAGCCAGAGGTCAAAGGCTGCAGCTCTGAGGGAACTGCAGGTGAAAATACCCTACCTATGAACTGAGATACCATCACTGTAAACTCCCTGTAATTTCCCCAAAGGGGTACCTTTGAACTGAATTACTAGAGGGTAGAAGGGAAAAAAAAAATCATCTGTTCTATTTCTAAACAAGAAAATTTTTCTACAAAGTCTAAAATAATATACATCTTCCCTTCTCTCTGAAAAATATAATGCTTAATGCTATTGTAAAGTTCCAGAACAAATGGTGCACTTGCATGGTAATGAAAAAAAGAACAAGTAAGAGAAGAGTCAGTGTTACTATTTCTCTCATACTGTCCTTTTCCAGGAATTATGTACAGATTGCTATGGGGACACATCTAAGCATCTTCTCTATAAAGAAACATGAAAGCACAAGGCAAACTCCAGCTTCCATTTAATCTCTTACTTTGATGGAAGAAAGTAGAATGCTATAGCTGAATTATTTGTTGAAAACAATTTACTCTACTATTTACTTTACTATTAGCACTTTTGAAGGGATACTCTCCAGAAAAAAAAAAATCTTAGAAAATACTCTGGTTTTCATGGAAGTGAAAATGTCATACCCCTTCTTGCATTTTTACTGTCAGAAAAAAATATCATGGAGTTTATTGAAAAGATAAGGCTATGACCAATAAATAGTAATACTTCAAAATAGGAAAGAGCCAATAACAACGTTCGCAACACGAGGGAGTAATGGTTGTAAAGAAAGATTGCTGACAAAAAAATATTAATATATTCAAAATATTCTCACCTCTGGCAGAACTGGTTTATTTGCTGAGGTATGTGAGCAGCATTGTATATATCTACAAACAATTCACCTAGGTGAGTGGACTTTTAGCTATCTTGCACCTATCTAGACTGCAAAAGGAAAAATACAGTGGAAGGGGGGAGAGTAAGGATTTGCAGCTTCTCTTTCTATTTCTTCCACTAAATTGCTTTGGGAACTTTGGCAAATTGCTAAACTTCCTGGTGCTGTACAGCTCCTGTGCGGTATACAGCAAAGCATGGGCACAGACCTCTGATGTTAAATGCTAGATAAAACTGTGATTAGTTCAGATGCATTATTACATTTACCATTGTGTAGTAGTCTTAAGAGAGAGATATACCAGTAAAAATTACACACTGGTTTTCAAAGAGCTTCTACTCTGGCAGAATAGTGCCCAGATACCGTATTTTAAAATTCATACCTAAAGTGTCCAAATATACAAGTACTGTAATAACTCTTTAAGCATGCAAAGCGGATTGCATGTGTGCCAATGTGCTCACACAGGACTTTCAGACAGATGTCCAGTCCACTTGGTACAGAACACACCAGTGGCTATTTTTAAACTGCTGCCCTTTCAAGGTTAAGCTAGGGCATGTTATAGGGTATTAAAATGTAGAGGGATATAAAAAAATACGTGAATATTCTGAATTCAGAATAATTATTATATCAAGATAGAAGATTGCAAAATCTGCGATGTGCACAAGTTTAATTTGTTTCCAAAATATTTTCCAAAGTATTTAAAAGTTCTGTCTCAAAAATGTTACCTCTATTCTCTCTTTGTGACAGGCTTAAAAAACAAAAATTGCAGGTTAACTTCACAAAGATTCTTTACGGTAACACATACCTTCCCTTTCAGGTATATAGAGAATACACTCACTGGAATGGGATGAATTGCTAGCATCTCTGAGGATTATGTTATAATGCTAAACAAACCCAAGTTAGGGCTGATAGACACAATATTTTCCAATGGTCACCACAGCTTCCATTAGAAAAAGCAGGGTTAACTCTGACACCTCTTGTGACCATTCTCTTGGAAACTACAATAGGTAATGAGAAATGTCAAGTCCCAAGATCAATGAAATTTCAGGCTCTAGGGAAAAAACAGGAATAGCACTGATCCTTTTAAAGAATACCAGTCAGAGGGTGAATGTAAGATATTGCACAGAGAGGCTCAAGAGGACAAGCGGCCAAGTCCAACATACTTACCTGACGAAAAATTCAATCAGCTTTTAGCACAAGCTGCCTACCCTTCCTTTCTCTCATGCAGGAGTCTGATTCCAATTAAAGTGTGCAAATTAATTTTTATCACTTCCAAATTAGTTTCTGAATTTGTGTCTGTTTCAGATGAAAGCATCTGTCCCTCACTTTTCTGCCGTTCTATCATCCACTTTGGTATCTGTTCAAAGACTCAGAGATAATTCTCATTTTCAAAGTCACTTGTTTGAAAGAGCCATTCAATAAAGCAATCATAAAATATAAAAATAAAACAACTATAATGATACATGTTGAACTCCAGGGCATATCTTTTTGCTCCTTTTTTGTGATGACTAATACAGTTGCTATGTGAGAAGAAATTTGTATACAAATTAGCTCTCACCTAAAACAAATCCCTATATAACATAACAGAAAAAAAACCAACCCCAAACTGTCAAACTCCACCACAAGAATTTTTCTATTAAGTCTTCTAGAACTGAAAAGACTGCATTTGCCTGATCACTTCAAAGAATTAAAATAAGCAAACTATGTCCTTTGTATGTGGCATCTCTTCCTAAGAGAAAACAGATTCTTTCAACTGTTCTCTCAACTGCAGCAGATTTATATAATGTCGTCATCAATTTAATAATGTGTAGATTCAGATTACCTATTTCAGATGGGCAAATTTGGCTTAGAAAGTAGGTATCTGACCCTGGCAGGATGACTAAGCTTCATTCAGCTCAGTATTCTTCCCAAAGGTGGTACTTATCTAAGCCAGGATAAAGGGGGAGATAAGGGGAGGCTCAAGCATACATAAAACACAAAAACCTGCATTCAACTCCCCTTCAGCCTAAAGGATTTCATGCCACTTCTGCCACTTTCCAGCAGCATCCCCAGGCACCAGTGTCTAGTTTAGGCTGGAAAAGGACATTTTCTATCACTGCTACTGAGGCTTTTGCCATTGCATAGGCATGAAACCAATTTTTGTTGGACCAGAGAAAGTAAAAGTAAGGAGATGATTTGCCCAACATACACTGTTGAAGGTATGCAGTTTTGGTTCTTGATTTTTTTATTTACCTCTATTTTTATCCAGTCATCATGTCACGTAAGATCCATAAACGTGCAGAGAGAAGAATTTTGCTTTCCATGAAAGCTGGAGGTTCACAGGGGGCCCCTCCCACATTAATTTATAGCCTGATAGTCACCATATCCTTGTGGACATGGGAATGTAGGCTTGAATTCCCCTAGTCTCTGGAGGCCAAGAATTTAGTCTCCCACTTCATGGCCAAACATTATAATCAGAAGGTTTTTTGCAAGCTATTTTTGAAAGCTACTCCATGTGTAACACTGTATTTAAAATCTGGTAAAATGTCAGTCTTCTTAGAGCAATTGTGAATAGTGTCAAGACATTGTGAAAAGTGCAAACTGAACCAGAAACTCCTTTTTGGTACTTACTGTAGAATAAAGGTGATAACTTAATAAACACATTGATTGGAACAATTATTTTAAAATCATAAAAGGAAGTTCACCATGCTCTCGTAGGCAAGTTTTCAGCTACTGAGCTGGAGCAGCCACTTGCAAGAGTCTTATTCAAGACATATTTTTCTCCATTCTCCTCAGAGCTGGTTTTGTACTTCCCACAGACAAAGCTGAAGTCCCCCTCTGAGCACATGCCCATACAAGTATTTCAGCAGAACCTCTATGTGAGTCCAACAGGTTAGATTATTGACATATGTGCTGTTTAGTAAAGTTTTTATCTAACTCATGGATCCTGGAATTTATTTATTTAAGGAGTTTACTCTGACAATTTTTTGCCCCAGAGTATTTCACAATAAATTATTGTAATTGCTATGTTGTCTAATGAAATAGTATCTATATTATTCTATACAAGTGTTAAACTACATAAATTGTTTAGGACTGGGGGCCTGCTTTCCCTCCCCCCTTAACATTTTCTAAAACAACTAAAGTTCCTTTTGGTAATTGGATGCATTGAAGCTGAAATTGATAATTAACTGTCCTTCAGCTTAAAAGATCATTATAAAGTCAAGCATCTAACCCAGATAATTACTATACCTGACATTTTTCTTTGAATTCTTCACCTTCTTACAGTCTGTGATATAAAATACCTTATCTGTGTCTCCAGATGACAGCTTTTAAAAAAACTAATCCTTTTTTTTTTTCCCCTGAAAATAAAATCTACACCTTTCTGGAAGTTCATTCCAAAGATGTTAACTAATTGGATTTGACCTACAGTGAACATCTCACTTTCATTTTTCCTACAAGGTAGATTCTAATCTTCTACCAGCAAGTCTAGAAGAGTAGATTAGGAAATACTTCTTTACCACTTTGGCAGTTTAAACCATGTAAAACTTGAAATATATTTTCATAAGGATTGTTGAGAATGTTTCACTCCTGAAAATTAGTATACAGGGAATTAGTCATACAACAAGCTATCCTGTCTCTTCATGATAGGGAACAGCATCTAGGAGCTATTACTACAGCAGAAAGATTTAGTAATTGTAGAAGTTTTAAAAGGCAGAAGGTGCTTCAGGTATACAATCACTAACGTGACCTGTCCTTACTGATGTATATTCATGAAAAGTAAAAGTAAATGTTAATATGTTTAAAACATATGAAGTTCTGGTTACAGTAGGGTACTAGTACACAATTAGCATATTCAATTTAACTTTAATCCAATGAGTACAGATAGCAATAATAGTGATGACATCACTCCTCCTCAACATGAGCCTTCAGCATGTCTTTACCATTGAGTAGTAAGAAGTTTGATCAGTATATTTGGAAGCTAGCACCACAGACTTAGCTGTTTAATCTTCCTGGGTGCTGCTACCAGTACCTGTGAGGTTACATTTGCCTGGACATGAACGCAGCACATTCTCTCATTAATCTCACTATAAGGCCTTTTCTTCAGCAAAACAGTGCCTTATCTGTATACAGGTAGAGATAGAGAGCAAATCACGTGATTGTTTTTTGTTTTCATTGACTTCTGTCAGCCAACTGACAGACTCTTTTCATAAAATTAAAAGTTCTCCAAGGCAGACACTTCCAAAGTTATGCAACTGAGATATTAAGCCTGAGATTCCAAAAAGTGCCACTTTTTTTGCATTCAGATATGTTCATGATGACAAAAAGGTATCAGAACTAAAATAAATACATGTGCAAGAGAAGTGGAGTGGTTTGTATCAGCCTGTCAGGAGATGTTAATGGCAAGTCCCACATTGTCAAAGGAAGTAAAGGAAGGGTCTTACATTTTGGATGCAATGAAAGGAGCAAGCTCTTACTTTTTTCTGACTCTTAGCAAGCATAGAAATTACTAATACTTGATATGAATCACACAGGCACTCAAATAAGCAAAATGGCATCCAGCCAAACAGAGTGCCTTGACATGAAATTTCTTTTCAGACTGAATTTCTCCCTTTCTGAAAATAAAGTGCTAAAAAAGCCCTGGAATATACATAAAATTAGAGAAATTAGTTATGGAAACACAATTTTTTTCCCCCTGCCCTCCATTCTCTCTCAGTTATAAACACAAAAGAAAGGTGAGAAAGTGAGAGTTTTATCTGTCTGCCCTGTGCTCTGCTACAGACAAATGGAAGAAAATTAAAGCACAATAAAAAATCTGCTGCTGCAAAATTAACGAAATATTTTCTTTGTAACAAACAAAACCCTTTTCTACCAGACATTCAGTTTATGAAATACTTTCACTTAGATGTCTGTAACTGACAGGTCTACAACTGCCTCCAGTCACTACTTGAACCAGAGATTAAAATTGATAGTGATGGATTTTTATGTGTTTATCTTAAAAAGCAATATCCTTGTGCTAAAAATAATAATCAGAATTCAGAAACTGCTTTTAAAGAAATGGATTTAGTGTTATACAAAAGAGCTACAGTATATGGATAAAAGTTGCTCCTGTCTTTAGCTGTGCTTACATTTCTGGCTTGGGTGAAGGGACTTTGTAAACCAGTAGTGCACCCTAAGTGACCTCTTATATAAATTTATATTATTGTTATTATTGTGTCCCCTTCACTCTGCAAAGTACTGATAGTTAGTCCCCTGCAAATGAAATGTAAACTCTTCCTGACATTTCATCTTTTTCTATTTTTATTCAGCCACATTGCTTCTCCAAAGGTTTGCTTGCTATAGAAAGACCTTTCTCAACAATACTCATTTAATTCCATGGCATGTGAGACATTCCTTTTTGTAAAAGACAAGCAGCTGATACAGCATGCGGTAGCACAGAAGAAGTAAGTTAACATGCCAAAAAATATATCTGGGGAAAGGAAAGTCAAAATATAGTGATATACATCCTGTGACTTAAAGGCCATAACCATCTTGTTCTAGTTTATGATGACATGATGCTATAAGTGATAAAGGCAATTATGAATTTCAGAACTACTCCCATACTATTATCTGTTACCATGCACAGACAGTTGAAACATTTTTTTTGGCTACTACTCAATGAATTGCTTTGCACGTAGTGCTCTTATACCGACTTTCAACCTGTAAGTTCAGTAATTGATACTTTTGGTAATACCTTCTGAAGCTGACATAAGAAATGCTAAAAATGAATAGGTGTGGCAGAGGACCTCTGAGGAAGGTGTTTTTTACAGGATATACTTACTGCTATTTGGATTGTCACCTATAATATGATGTCGGCCACTCCAGTACCAAAGCAGCAACGTAGCATCACGAGACCCAGACACGATGTAGCAATCACCACCGATATAGGACTCTGATCTGGCAAGGCAAGTCACAACGTCCCAGTGGCCAAACACAATCTGAGTTAGTTTGCCTGGTGGGAGTGCAAATTGATACAAATTCAGTTTTTCTAAGTACTGTCAGCATTTAGAAATCATTAACTAAACCATTAACAAATATTCAGGTCAAATGTAACTTTTGCCTCATGTCCCTTAATTAGAGTTCACTACATGCTGCAACAAGATTAAAAAATCACAAAGAAAAAACTTTTTTTGCTATTTTTTATGTCCTTATTGAGGGCTGTGCTCTGCGTCAATCCGTAGCTTAAGCCTTATCTCTGAAAATCAAGTCAGTGCTGCAGTCACTGAATACCAAGTGGAGTTACTGCTCCCTCAGTATTTAAGCAATGGTGTCAGAACACTATTTGTGAATTTCACCAATGACATGCATAAGACAGCACATGAACTTTTCCATAATGGTGCTACATTATTGTATTAAAAATGTGCATTTGTTCTATGTTAATGTCAAACTAAAGTTTACTATGATCATCACCTCCTTTTTATTATTGCAATCAGTTTTCAGGAATATACTGAATCCTATTAGGCTAAGCAGTCAGTCAAAGAAACGAAATATCAGTTCCCAGTAGCAGGCTATGCAACTTTCTTATTACATTAAATAGAGATAAAAACAATACAGCCATTAAAATATTGTAACAAAAGTTTTGGATGATCCTTTTGATATTATCAGTTCACTGAATAAAACTGAATATGGTTTTCAAAAGTTGCCACTAACAAAACTGTATGTCTTTCAGTTCCCTATTATACCCCTTTCTTCAAAAAAAAAAAAAAAAGGCATCTTAAAGCTATTATGCTGAAACAATAATGAAGGATTTTATAAACTTCTCTATCATTTATTGAGAGATAAGCACGGGC
The DNA here is from genome assembly GCF_000699245.1 of Pterocles gutturalis. Taxonomy (NCBI): domain Eukaryota; kingdom Metazoa; phylum Chordata; class Aves; order Pterocliformes; family Pteroclidae; genus Pterocles; species Pterocles gutturalis. The sequence continues at coordinate 12,834 of NW_010102453.1, forward strand.
ATTAGATACGGTAGTATTAAGACAACTGTCCAATTTGTGACCTAAGAAGAAACAGGCATTTGTATTTAGGGTCACCTGTTTCTGTAGAATAAACTCGAAAGCTTTTGTCCCAGAAACCACAGATAAGAATGTAGCGATTATCTGCTGTGACCACGAAGCAATGTGCATTGATCTGGATGCTCTGATCCACAAGGTCTGTGATCTGCCGTTTGTTCACACCAGAGTTATTGGCTGTAACAAAATGCAAAACACATTTTACAAGTAAGCCATTCCAACACCTTCCTGTCATCCACTTACAGGAGAAAATGAATACATTTAACTTTCAATGAACTGTGAATTTGTTGTTGAGTAAGCATTGTGAATATGAACATTTAGAGCTGTCTATACGGGTGTCAGGAATACAAAATTATTGTGAGATTTCTGGTTTCCCTTTGAATAAGACAAAAGATTGTACGGGAGACGACAATTTCTTATAAACTCCCTAATGCCCTGCATAATACATGGTAACATTTTAGTGCTCTGCTAAAGTACTCTCCAAAACCTTATTGAACTAGGGGAAAGTGATGGAAGTCCATTTAAAATACCAATATAAATAAAATATTAAAATACCAAGCTAACAATACGGCAGAAAGTCAATTATTGCTCGTTGGTACCTCTCCTACAGAAAATATCCCAGCTTGTGTTGTGTGACCTTGACATCCCCCATACATGCAGACTCTTAACTGGATCAAAGACACAAGGATTCAACCAGTGAAGCAACTTAAATTTCATGTGCTTTTTTTAACATTGTCTTCTCATCTACTCCTCAAGCCGTGGGCCCTAATGTTAAGAGAGCCAATGCCACCTCAAAATTCCTCCAGATAGAGGGAAAACGAATGGTTCATGCAGAATCCCACCACCCTCACTATCATATGGAGCTGTTAGGAAGGACTGGGAGTAATCAGCTAATGTGTAATATTTACGTTATTTACACAACTGACAGTATTTGGCAACACAATAAAGGTGTGTTCCTTTTCACCTAATGTTAACTTTTGAAAAGTTTAGGATATAATCTTAGTTAATTATCTACGCTCCCTTTATACCCACTGGAGAGAGAGAGATTTTGTTTCACATGGCAAGTCATATCTCGCTGTAATAGCTGTCCAAGTGCAGAAAACTCCAGAGGACAGTTTCTCTTTCTACAGCAGCTATGGAGAGAATTTTGACAACTACAGCTAATTGAAGTTCGGTGAGAAAAAACTCACTCTGAGAGACGTGTTTCTCCTACCATAGGAACACAACTTAATGCAGATAATAATCTGAAATTTCTTTTCTCCCTATTTTTGGTTATTCCCCTTAAATTGCTCACAACTGCATGAAATAAGAGACTCAACAACAACAAAAAAAAAAAAAACCCACCCTATTTTAAATTTGCTTGTATAAGTCAATACCATGTTTGTGTCCATTCCAAGAACACATATTTAAATTACCAGACCCTCTATATCCATCCACTGAAAGACAATGAATAACAATTACTTAAATTTCCAGAACAGGTGGGCACAGTAGTTGTGCCCTACCTTTTGAGAAGAAAATCTGAAGAGAAAACCATTGTCATTATATGAGCAAATGAAGCATACAGAATGAGAAAGCTAACTCTCCTGAGGTACTTGCATATAAATCTTTCAGCTGCAAATATTGACACAGACGAAAAAGGAACTTTTCATCTGGAGATGTTTAAAAATGCATTTTTTTCTCACCAGTGTTGCAAAATGGGCTCTAATAACGTTCCCTATCCACAATTTCTGTCTCAAAAATATATCTACTGCAAAAAACATAAGTAACCACAAAGCCAATAGTTGCAATTAAAGAGAAATAATGACCATTAGGAATACAAGTTCTGCAATCTATCTAACAGTTTAAGCAGATGTTATTTCTCAAAAATACTTCATTTTCTCAAATATTTTTGCATTTAAAAAATACAATCATGTGTCAATTTAAAATCCTGGCTTTTCTTTACTAATTTAGTAATGCCAACTAAAACAATCCTAATCATAAGTAGAATGAAAGAAACGGATCTGCATCTGCACTGATATGCACAGTGCTAGCTGGAAGACATAAAAATATGTGAACTCTACCAGACCCTCACATTTTATTTTACTAATGTGACCTGATAAGAGAACAGAATTATAAATATGGGCTGACAATGTAACTGACTTAATTGGTTGTTTCTTAAATACCAATTGCTGGTGATGTTAATAACAAATAGCACTCATGTAATTCATTCAGCATCAATAGCTACTGCTTTTAGCTCTCCAGGACTGGTAAGAATAAATATTTTCCTATCTTCCCTGTTAAATGAAGCATAATATACAAATATAGCTTAATCAATAATTCTTGAAAATGCCTTTTTCAAATATATCGCTACATGTTCACTTGACATACCAATCAATGGATCCATTTCTATTGGAAGATGGTGGGCTTGATCCAAAGAATATCCTGGGGCTCCCCGAAGGCCTAAACATGAAAAGAAGAATAAAGCACATAGGAACCTTGTTGTCTACATTTTTTATATGATTTTTCTAGGTTTAAAACTGCATTATAGGATTTTATATATATAAAAAAGTAACTTATTACTATTTCTTGTTCTATGAATCTTTTAAGATTCCTTCCTCTGTGCTACAGAAATACGCATTTGTTAATTCTTCAGTTATGTTAACAGTAACTACAAATGTATGAGTGCTAATTTCATAATGATTTCTGAAGCCACAAATGTTCATTAAATAACTCATTTAAAATAGTGTAACAGAGAAATTCTTTATATTTGAGCACTGGGTGAGATCTAATAATAGCACAGAAAGAAAAATAATTGGATTAAACATTGTTATGAGTTTCTTATACAGGGAAACCTGTAAGTGACAGAAACTTGGACCTGTTCATGGAATTATCCGGAGTTTTCATCTGGGAAAGTGTGGTCTACAGTAAATTTGCCACAATTATCCTTATTGCTTCTATCTTGAGCAGTCCTTAAGCTGTTCATCAGCAGCTCCATATTTAGTGTTATGTGCTCTCACGCACGGATAGCATTGCTTTGGCTCTTCTGAGCACCTTCCCTGTCATATAAATCATGATGGCCACTACTGAAAACATAATTTTTGTCAGGAACTTCATGTTGCACAAGAATATCCTCCATAAGAGACAGAGAGTTCTGGAGACTAAACTCTAAGTGCAAACTGATGACTGAGATAATTACGTTCTTGGGCCTTGTGTGGCTTAGTTCATATATCTAACTCTACTGCTTTCAGTAGATCAAAGATAATGATGAAAGCTTGAAGATATCCTGAAGTGCTGTGTTTTATGATGTCTACTTCAACCCCCAGTTAGAAGGAATTGCACTGAGAGGGCACTTGTTGTCCCATTCATTCCTTTAATTATTCCTTGTAACACCAGTCTTTGGACAGTCTTATGAAAAAGAGGTGGGATCTACTTCACCTGACTTGGATTATTTATTGAGAAGATGTTTACATTTAAGTCCATTGGAGGTAGACATCAAAACTAAATCTCGAAAACCCCTCTGCAGCAGGACCTATTTTTTCCAAAAGGTTCTCCTGGATGCAAAGAGGGGAGGACTTTTCTTTTTTTTGCTGAGTCCCTACAAAGTTCCTGAGTCAGCTCCTGAGTCACTCTCAAACACCAGGTACCTTCTTGTTTTTCCCAGGTGGTAAGAAACCTTCAAAAGTTTCCAGATGCTGCAACACAAGAGTTATCACAGCAGGAAGCTACCTTTGAAAACAAAACCTGTTAATTCTCAAGCAGGGCAGTAGCTCAAGGCCCCATCACCTGTTTAGCCACCCCTGGGACAACCTCACAATCTACATGTCCAGGTGAGGAGACGGGACAGTTCTAGCAGCAATATGGAGAGGTGAGCAGAGGGGCTAGAAGGGAAATTTGGAATGACCTAATTGAAAGGTCTTTTGGGAGGGAATAAGGAAATTTCTCTTCAGAATACTTCAGTGTCCAGCCGCTTTATGTTTGCTTAGGGTCCCACATTACCTGACAGTGACCCAGGGGAAGGCTGATGACAAGCTCCTGGACAGACCTGAAATCTCTCTCAAGCAGCAGACAGTGACGTACACTCTCTAGCATGCCAGTATGTGTTCCTGAAACCTGGGACATATTAATATTGGCTGTGTCAAGAACAGCAGCACTCCTGAAAACCATTATATCAAAGGCTGATCCTGATGTAACCACAAATCGATTGTCTGCCATGATGATGCGCTGCTGTTAGGGAGACTGTTTCTAGTAATGACACCAGAGAACACACAAGCTTTGATTATTTGACACAAACCAGAAAAAACTGTACGTTTTTGCTCACAGACAGGTGAGTGACATTAACCCACATCCAGCTAAACTGCAATCGAAACTAAAGCTTCATTATTAAGGTCTTCAGATTTGAATGAAACAAGCCTGTGAGAACCTACCTACTGTGTTGTGCCACCGATTGACTGCAAACAGCCTGCTGCAGGTGACAGTCACCACGGCAGGAATGGTGAGGTGTGGCAGTGTGTTGGCTGCCACATGTGTGACAGGGGAATTTGATGGGAACTTCAGCACCATGATGACATCCTGCTGCATCTGATCTTTAAACATGAGGGGGCTCTGTGGAAGGAAACACTGTTGAGTAGAAAGGAGAAGAGAGAAGAAGAAAACAGAAGGGATAACACAATTAGTGAGGAGGTCCAAGGGAAAATGAGGTTAAAAAAGAGCAGGCAAGCATGTGCACATACAAGGAAAACAAAGCTACCTGTGTATCTACACTAGTGATGGAGGAGAGCAAGATCAGAAGCTATTATCAGATCATCACACGAGGACAAGTAGACAATAGGTATGGCAAGGGTTATCGTTACAGGGCGCAAAATTAGACGATCAGCATTAATTCATATACAGGAAAATGTAAAATTATACAGCAGTTCATATTAATACGATAGAAATATGAGTCAAATAAAAGAGTTAATTAATCAATACATCACAAATATAAATGCTACAAACTAAAATGGTTGAAAAAATAAATTTTAAGAGGGAGCCAAACTCACAGATATTTAATTTTTCTTAATGAGTTCTTTATACGAAATACAGCACTTCCAAACTTAGACAATTTAATCCTATGTAAAGCATATATTTTTTAGGGTGTCCGTAAGTATACACCTACAAGTGACACAGCTTTTTGTACATGGACAATAATACTAAGTACTTTTTTTTTTTCAACCACTGTTATAACAAATAGAATTACCTCTAGAAGTTCCAGTAATACTTTCTACTTATCACTTTAAATTGTTATTGAAAATATATTATCCATATCTTAACAATATAAAATAAATATCATATAAATTTGACATCTACACAGCTAACGTTTCCAGATCAATTTCCACTTTTGCAGTGTGCAACTAGATAGAATGATTTCCGTACATAAAATGATTGAAACTACTGCACATATTACTGTCGATTTACAAAACTTAAAAGAAAATATATAGCTCTAAGCATTTAATCAAATGCACTGAGGGGCACAGCGATCTGTCTCTTTCTGTCTGGCTGTTTTATATAATTTTTTGCAAGAAGCACAAAGAATGCTTTAGGGAATTAAGTTTGGAGTTCAAACTGAAATTCAAAATATACATTGCATTCTCACAGGAGAACAGGAAGAAGGAAGGATTCCAGCATGATTTGAACTCCAGTACTTCATTTCTGTCAAGCAGGTATTGTTCATAAATCAGCTCCTAACAATGCATCCTTTAAACCAAAACAAAATAACATGCTCACTCTAAGAAAAGCCTGCAGTCATTCCCACTATGTGCAGAAACAGGAATGTAAATATGTATTTATCAAGCATATTATTTATGAAGATAGGGCCTTTTAATACAATATTAGGCAGGAAAAGTCAAGGAATCTAAAGGAATCTAAAGCTATTCGAGCCTCCATCTGTCTCTGCTAGCACACTGTGAGCTGTTTCTGCCAGGAGAAAGTATGTCTGCATGGACAAAGAAGGGCATTAAAAGTGTTGCTTAAATCGGTATTTTATGACCTACTAAGGATCCTCAGGTTCAAAGGGAATGCACTCCCGGACAGCAGTTATGTCTCACCAGGTGCATGGCGGAGCTCCGAGGTGGATGGGGCTCAATGAGCAACTGTGATGGCGTCTGTCCAAAATTCTGTATCTGTGCCTCCATGGCCTGCAGGCAAGGGAGAGGGACTGTCATGAGCAATATGCATCAAGGAGAGAGGTCAACACACTGTGTGACAATGCAGGCATATCCCAAGTCAGCCATGAAAAAAGTCCAGAATATTCACCCGGTGCTCTCCTCCCAGGCTGCAGACTCATCCAAGTGTTAGTATTTTGTAGACAAGCTTTGTTCCTTTCAAGCATGCTTCAGTTAACCAACTAACCATTCTCATTTCCAGTAACTGGCATTACATGTGAAAATGTTAACCTGTGAGGACATGCAGTTCAGGTCTTGAGAGAGGTTTTTTTGCACTAAAAATAACATATATACCTTAATAAAGTCCTTTGTAAGGAGGAAAGTATGAGGGTCTCTAATAAAATAAGCCTCTGGAATCTTAAATGGGGGGAAAGAAAAGCAAACTGAGGAACAAAATTCATGTAAAAATATAATGAAAACAAAAGAATTACTATTTCAACAACAACATTAGTAGGTTAAAACAAAAAAATTCCAGAAACAAATCTTACCAGGTAAATTCAGACCAACATAAAAATCTTTCCAAGTTGTACACATTCACTGAGTGTTCATTTCATGCTTAATTTTATTGTATTTTTTCAGGAGCTTCCAGGCTTCACAGGTTTGAAATGAAAACTTAGCAATTTCAATGCATTCTTCAAGACTTAAATCTACTTTCAGAATAAATATGGAATAATTTGATAGGGAGTAGAATACAGCCCATATACTGAGATGCTTCCACTACTAAAACAGTTCATTCAAACAAAAATATATTTAAGGTATATTCTTAAAAACTTTGTCAAAAGATTGCTGCTTGTAAAAGAACACTACTTATTTTTCAAATAGACATGTACTACTTTATTTGACCTTATAAAATAAAGAATAAAGTGTTCATAGAAACCTAAACTGGCAGATTCTGAAATGCACTGTGCATTATGTACCTATATATATATTGTACCTTGCACTACTGACCCTTAATATTTTTCTTGCAAGCTCTATGAATTTTTCATTCACTACCACACAAGAAACATGAAAAAACACCAAAAACGTTACTATCTTGGTAAATTATGTTATTTCTTTCAGACATAAAATGGTAAGAAACACAATAAATACTTCATGATATGGAAGAATCTTTTAAATCTACATATTTTGTAATTCTTATAAGCCAATCTGGGTTTTCCTCTTCTTCACAGCATAGATGCCAGAACAGATCTTAGAGAGAGATTTCCTAACAGGTCACTAATATCTACCATGCTTGAGGCCCTATAACTTGACATGTATATAATGGAATACCACAAACAAACATTTGGTGAAAAAGAAATTTCATTCAAAGTCCAGTCAAGTGGCTGAAGGAATTTCAATGGATGGTAACCCTAGTACATTTGATGCTGTAATTATCCCAGTACAGGTGATTTCTTTTTTGTTGACTAATTCAAAGTCTCCAAGGCACAAAGTGTTTCTTGGGAACTGATGAGTATCTTGTGTTTCATTAACATACTTTAATTATGAATTATTTTAAATCACAGTGTAATTTTATACAAAACCAATGCAGCTGTGTGGGTGTATGTGTGTACACGTCTATACAGCAGCTATCTGTATGTAGCATATTAACAGTATCTCTACACGCTGTGTAGATGGCTTAACTCATGCAGACACTTTTTATAAAGGAATATAAAATTCACTGCAAGTCAAATCAAAGGTAGTATTTTCTGTGACATTTGGTACTCTACAACAGATTTGTTCGGTGGGGAAAATGGAAGGAAATTATACTTGTGTGTGAATTTAATCTTCAAAATGACAAACATTATTATCGACAATATTAGGCACTGCATTATATATGTTTCCATGTAGGTCTGTCAATAGTAGCTTGAGAAAAGTAATTTCCATTTTTATTTTTTTAAATAATTATCAAGGTTAATTTAATTTTAATTTTTGAAAAAATTCTGTGTTGAAATAAGAGTGTGAATTATATTTGTCAGCAATACTGAACAAAACCCAGCTCTTCCTCTCCCACCCTTTATAGTGATCCCTTAAATGATACTTCTGTTCTCTCACAGACACAGTGAAATTAATCTCGCTTTTTTATTTTTTCAGTCAGCCCAATTCTAATTTACACATTTACTTTTAAGTTGTCCAGTCTTGGCAAATTCTGATTTTTTGACTAAATTCTGCACACATAAACTTTGCTGGCTTTGCCTTCCAGTTCAGGTAGATTTATGATAGTAACAGAGGACAAGAAAGAGAAGCAGAATACGATAATAAACCACCATGAATTTTTCAGATGGTGAGGAACGGACACTTATAACTGTCAAAAGGAACTGTTATTTTACAGCTGAAGATGTTCTGGTAAATACTCACTTACATGCTTTACACGCCCATAATTTAAAACATTTAAGGTAATGCCAAATCCTTCCCTAACCAGAACTAATGCAGAATCAAGACCTTGATATTCAGGGAATACGGAATATTTTTGCTGGCTTGCACTTACAAAGACCACTGTCTCTCCCCCACTCCGTGGACAGTAATGTTACCCTTTTCTTTCAAAAATACCATTTGTAAACCTGACAACTCTTGGAAGGGTTAAAGAAACTGAACAATGTTTCTTTAAAAATACTCCTAGTGTTCAACTACTGCACTGAGGCTGTAGCCTGCACAACACCACAGCTGTGCACAGCTACAACTGGTATTCCTCTCCAGAGCCCACAACACTTAAAAAGGACAGAAAAACCTTGTCAAAACTTACACAGAAGATAAACATAAGCATACAGAGATAAAGTGACTGGCCCAAGGATATTCCTAATGCTGCCTCTTATCAGATGACTTGACACAAAATGAAATGCAGGTACAGAACAGATCTGTGAATAATAGCGTAATACATTGATTTGTTTACAAGAGAACTCTGTATCTGAAATTAATCTGAAAACTGGTTAAGTGTACACTGCAGTTTTTCTTGAACTGCAAATCATCAAACTTTAGATTTATTTAATGTTCTTAAATATTTCATTCTAAGTAATCAGTTCCTTTTCTCACATCAGATCTCGAGTACTGTGAGTAAAGTGCTACACCACTCCCTGAGACACACATTCTAGTCAATTTAATACAAATTTCAACAAAATAAAGTTTATTCTCATTTCACCTTCGAATGTCCTTCATGTAGAAACAATGTAAGCTTGGAATTCAGCGGGTGCCAGATTTAATGCTTTTGGAACAGCAAAATGGCAATTATATTAGTTTTCACTTTCTTAATAAGTTGTTGCATAAAAGTTATTTAGTGAGCTGATTTGAGATTCCCTACTGTTTTTAATACACATAAAATGAGATTTGTACTCCAGACACTTCAGGGACTATCTGTTAAATGGGTCCTAGGTTATTATCTGATAACCATAGGTCAGAACAAGGAAACAAAAAATATCTGAAAACTTGATGGCAATTCAAAGCTTAAAATGAGTTGATCTCACACATCCTAATTTATGCAATCAAACAAAACACAACTTCATAGCACTTAATATTGGCCATTTTTTTGCCAAGAAATCAATACATAAAATCATACAATCTAATGAATGTTCATAGCCTTAGTTACAAAAAGTGATACCCTAAATATATTTTGCTCAAAGGAAATCATAGAATGATAGAACGGTTTGGGTTGGAAAGGACCTTAAAGATCATCAAGTTCCAACCCCCCTGCCATGGGCAGGGACACCCTCCACTAGACCAGGTTGCTCAATAAATTATTTGGTTCCAAATTTTACATATAAAGGCAGACTGTACATTCACAAGGATACCGGGATGTTCCTCTGCAACTTGGAGAATCAGTCCTTAGTGTCAGCTTCTTGTGGAATGAAGGGTTCAATACAACTGCTTTGCTCATTATGCAGCCTACCAAAGTATTTGGCTTTCATTTCTTAATTCTGGTTGAAAGAAACACAAATCTGCCACTAAACAATTCAAGCAATCTCTTTCTCTAGGTATAAGAAATAGTTGCAGAAGGTAAAGGCAGTGACTGGGAGAAGGAAGAACCGCCAGCTGTAGGAGATCAGGTTCGAGACCATCTAAAGAACCTGAAGGTGCATAAGTCCATGGGACCTGATGAGACACATCTGCGGGTCGTAAAGGAACTGGCAAATGAAGTTGCCAAACC
>NW_010102454.1:0-19049 GCF_000699245.1 Pterocles gutturalis
CATTTCAGTTTGCATCTCAGATGCATAAGGCATTCACTTTGTGAGGAGTTTCTCTTGTCCAGGTCTTGAGGACTGACAGAAAACAAATTGTAGAGTTTTGCAGGTCTGTGCAAAATTGGGTTTGAACTATCACACCGCAACAAATGAGAGGCTCTTTGTTACTCTACTAACCCAATAACCCTATTTTGTAAACTCTAAATGCACAGTCAATTGTCTGGTTTACATTTCAGACTGGCAGCTTGTCAAAACTCTTATGTAAGCCTGCAGCTTCTTATGAGTAATAAAAGGGACACAGTGACACGAAACTTTAGCTCTTGTAATCTGTGTCACTTGAGCACAGAATATCCTTACAACCATGGTCTTAATACTTTCTGCAAACACTGGGCTATTCTTGGGACATCTGCGTATTAAACAAGAATCTAAAATATGAACTGCATGAATGAGGAAAGCAATAATGATGCATCTTTGCTCTGTCTGTGCCAGGGTACAAACCTTGAATGTAGACAGAAATTCATAAAGCCTTCAGAGCAAACCTCAATTTCCTGCCCACTTTACATAATCCATGCAAGCATTCCTATAGGCTATATAAATAAATCTAGCCAAATAGTTGCCAGGCAAAGACCTGAGAAAAACTGGCCTTTGGACACAAAAGTGCTTCTTGGTTTTAAGATCAGCCAGTGATAAAATAGACTACACTGAAAGAATCTGAAAACATCAACAAGGATAAAGTGTAAACAAGGATTTACTGTACGTGGTGCATTTGCTCAAGTCCTGAAAGGAGGGAAAATATTAGTTCTGCAGAGCAGTCCTCAGCTGACATGCAAAATGGGTACTGGACCCCAATCTTTACAATATTCTCAAGTAAGACATGGATTTAGAAACACCAAAGCAGGAGCTATTAGTACACACAGTTGTATTTCAGCAGTCATCAATAGGAACCACAGGAATACTTTTCACTAGCCTCTTTATCCTATTGCATAAAACAACTGGTGAAAGACTTCTTCCCATTACCTGGGACACAATATTGCTGAGTCAATAGCTGATGTGCTCCAGCAGAATGTGAATCAGCCTCTGTCTCTCTCCCATCAGCTTGCGTCTCTCCACTCAGGAGTACAACCACCTCATCCACTCTCAGAAACATCTGTTCATCCTCTAATGAGGAAGGAGGCAACATTCTAATGTTATAGGTGGAATTTATTAAGAAATTGATCTGTTCTCCAACCCACACCTTTACAGGAACTCAAACTGCTAATCCTTCGCTTATATGATCTGTAATGGTAAAATACCACCCAGTAGCTTCTAGATTACCCTGTTACAAAGCATCCCTACTGTACTTCTTTGAAAAACAATACGACATTTGGAGTTGAGAAAGTTGAAAAAGCAAGGATTCTCCTTGGAGATAAACTTTTCTCTTGCTTTTTGGGTTGGTACCAAGAAATCTGTGAGCCTCTCGATACCAGACCTACCTTCCCCCTTTTCTTCCTTTTTAATACTATTGTCTCTCTTTTAATTATAGTGGCACCAAGAGACCCCAAATGCAATCAGTGACTCATTCTGCCAGTCTCTGTGAAGACATATGGTATGAGACAGTCCTTGCCCTGAAGAGCTTACAGTTTAAATAGGGAAGACAATAATGGGACACATTAGCATTGTTATCACCATCTCCCAGGTGGGAAATTGAGTCACAAAGATGAAAAGCAACATGCTCAAAAATCACATGTCTACACCATACAGTGCAGCATGGTTCAGTCCTCTCTGAGTTAACAAACATTTAAGCTGATAAATTGACACAGTGGAAAGAAATGCTGATGTGCCAGTTTGGGTCCAGGAGCCCTACAGACTGGAAATGCACCATTTGGGCAAAGACAACAAGCCTTGAAAGGAAGCCCTGCATTAAGCACACTTACAGTACATCCAAGAGGTCTTCACCACACTTTCATTTCCATCCAGTCTGGGCAACTCAGGACACACTGCATAGGCTCCCATAAAGAGCACATAGTGCAGGAACACTGATTGTCCTCAAGGTGAGAAGTGGACCTTGCTTACAGGTCCACTGCCTTCTCAGTAATCCTGTTGAGCTGGACTCCAAAGCACAGGCAGAAAATCCCCATGTTGTCATAGCAGTAAAGATCTGAAAGTGAAGCCAAATGATATGCTGTGCATCACTTTACTACTATCAGTTTGGGAAACCTGTTCAAAATTAAGAATATTGTACATATTTTAAAAATAATACAGTAACCTGAAGAGCAAGACTACTGAATATAGTTTTAATTCCTCTGAGGAAAAATACATTCCTGAAAAGACCTTATTTCAAAAATATGATACCAGAAATGAGGGATTTCACTTGTCTTTTTGAAGTGAAGTTACACATGGTGTGTGTATTGAATAATATTCAGTGTCATCAGTTCAGAGGCCACTGGGTACTGAGTTATGCCATCATATTAGTCTCTTTACTGCTTTCTTCTTTCATCTGATTAATTACATTAAATTTAATTTCTTTTATCAAGAGATTTATCAATGATCTTGGGCTTCGGAAAATTTCTATTTTTTTTTCCAAATCTATTGAAAAAATATCTAATTTGCCATAGTGCCTTCTTGTGCATGACTACTTTTTCCTGATAACCTCAGGATATCTAGTAAACTTTTGTAATCATTTTAAGTAGTCTTCCATCACAATTTTAAGCACAAATTTATTTTCATAAAACCACTGAGAGTTATGAAATAGATTCACCCCCAAAACCCAGAAATTATCATAGACTGTTGTGACAAAAGCACTTATTGTATCACTTTTGTTATACTCGATGTTTTTAATTTTTGTTTATATATATATATATATTATCCTTTTCTCACTTTAAAAATACTTTAATACACTGTAGAGCATGTAGATTACTGCTACTTGTATTATCAGACAAGTAGTTTGGAGGTACTACAGTAGTACTTATGTTTGTTGTTTATCTCAATCTTTTACCTCCATTCAATATATTGATGAGAAAATACTGCATATACCAAGCTGGTTAAGATAATGCAATACTTATTTTACTCTGTTTATTTACTTCCTGAACACACATGCAAAGCTTTCACATATTAATAATATTATATAAAGAAAAGTATCATACAGCAAGTCTTCAAAAGGAAAGTAAAATAAGCTAACATTTCTTTGAATACTTAGTTTGCCTGAAGAAGTGAAACCGAAAACCAAAGGACTAGAAGAGGTCTCCTGGGTAAGGTCAATGCCAAATCATAGACCTTTCATGAAGTCATTCAAACCCATTGTAAAACCAATTCTTTTACTTACAATCCTTTTTGTGTTACTACTTTTGGTAGCACCTCTTGATTGCATAAAATGAATGCTAATCTGATTTTTTTTTTCCAATTAAAATCATGCTACCTGTCATTCCTCATCTATAAAGTCAGTAATTTGTTTACATGATTCAAAGAAGTCTGCAGATTGTGTAGAACACATACCATCTCCAGAGTTCACTTATCACTCATACCCCATGATCCACTACAAGGTTTATGCAGGAATGTACAAGGCAGTATAGGTGCTCTGAATCAATAAGAATTGGTCTGAGAAGATGTGGTGTTCACAGTAGTCAGTTGTCATAAAGACTTCTCTCAAATAAGTTTTCCCATACCCTTTTGTACAGACTTCTACATTTATTGGGTATTCACATAATCTCTAGAATTCCTTGCATATCTAATATTTAAGGAGGTATATGATGGCCTCTAGTGGTGCATATCAGCATGAAAATGTTGAACTGCTCTTCTATTTCCTCACAGTTTTAAAAATAGCAGGTAGGAAAAGGAAACATACATTTGAATTGGATCTTCTGAATTAGAACAAAACCAGAATATGGCACTCAGCAAAGAATGTGAATGTTTCACCACTTTTTGCTTAGGAACGAACAAAAAAATATCCCTTGCAGCAACATTATTACATTAGAACAATTTAAAAAATATTCCAAATCTTTACCATTTCACACTGTTTTGACTCTCCTAGGTTTTTCCTCACTCTACACGGTTAAGCTTCAGCTTGCTGATAATGTCACTAATTCATTGAGGATACTGTGGACATTGAATGAGATCAAATCCATCTATGATTTTCCATAGAGAAGGTGCTTACAGAGTAGATATTATTTAGGCTGAATTAGTCCTTCATGTTAAAGAGACTTTCATCACTACATTTGTGAAATATTTTGAAGACAGTTCTTGGTAAAAGAATTCCTAACAATGAAAACGTCAAAATAGAATTTTACCATACTCATTCTCCCTCATTCTTACAAATGGTATCTCATAACCCAGAGAATTGTAAGAGGGCTCACACAGCTGATGGGATTTACTATCACACTAAAAAGTATAGGCAGGTAGGCAATTAAACACGAATACACTCTTTAGCAGGTTAAATATTAAACTGTTATCTCTCTGTTCATCTCCTCTTAAATATATTTGATATTTTTATTTCTACATGGCCAATAACTTGATTTTGTCTTTCAAACCGCTTAGCAAAAACATCAACACTTACAGGCTGAAGTTTTAAGCAGTAATTTCAGCCTGAAGAATTTTGTGTACTCTTGGAACTAATATTATGACAATTCACAGATAACAATTTGGTTATTAAGAAACAATGTGTATGGTTTTTCAACCAAAACAGTTCACAATTTCCTGACAAGTTTCTACACGAAGTCTTTAAAAATCTGTTAAGAAATAAACTCGTAAACATTTCTATTCAACACAACGTGAATCTATAAGAATTTGAAAGGCAGAGCTACAGATCTCAGTCAGTGTCCTCCATAGCTCTGCTTCAAGCGAGTTTTCAGAAACTAAGTCACAAGATAGATAATTGCTGTATCTCCTTCCCAAGGGAAATGTAGAGACAAAAGAATACAGTAAGGCCCTTCAAGGGAGCTTCTGAATACATCTTTCCCTCTCTTATGCCAACAGTGTGCACCAACATCCTTTCCTGTCCCAGGCTATCTGCAGATTTAGTCCACATGTTTTGTGGACACAAAGTTAGGGGGAGGAGGATGTTACAGGGACTAATTTTCTTCCTTATTCTGAAAGTCATTTCACAAGTATTGCCAGAGAGATGGAAGACTAATGTCACAGATCGTTTTCCTGTAATTTCTACATTTTTTTCAAGGAAGGTTGTTCAGGTGCAACCAGGGTTCTTTTCACAGGAAAACAGAGTTTTGAGATCTCAGCAAGCCAAACGTTGTGAGATGCCTTAGGAACTGCATCGACTCCCAGTAAGCAGAATGTTTTCACATTAGAACAGAGCAGAAAACTATAAACAAGAAAATGCCTAAGCATACCATAGTTAACTGATTAGGCCCTTGCTGTCTATTAGCTTTTTTTAAAGGGTAACAGCTGAACAATCTTCTTAAGCACTTCTGATAAGTTTTCAAGTATAAGTCATTTTTTCAGCTGTACCTTTTTCCTTGCAGTTTCTCACATTTCCCAGGGTCTTATAATTTTCAGTATCTTACTCCCTCTTTAGCTGCATATAGCTACTTCTGCTCCACAGTCCTCCCCTAAGCACTGTATCCCAAGCCTCAGGGTTAGAGAACCATGTTACCACTGAGCCAAAGTGGTACTACATAAAAACCAAGAAATTATCCTTTCAACGAGGGAATTTTCTTCCAACAAGGGGATTTTTCTCTCTCACACATTTTCCTCCTCTGCCTCTTGCCTTCCCTTCCCTTAGCATCACATCTCTCCTGCTCTCTCTCCCTGAGATCTGGATACCCAACACAGTGTGAAATATTAACTAGATAATGATTTTTTATTTCCCTTGCAGGAGATCAGAGGAGCTACTAAGAAAATCATTGCTATGAAGCAGAATGCAGAGAGCGCCGTCATCTGAGGAACCGTCACCAGCCGCTCTCTATGCAGCGGTGATGTTAATGTACAATGCTATATCTTAATAGCCATCTCAATTGGCTATTAAAATGCAGCACTGCGCATTAGAAGCACTACCCCACTGCTGCAGGAATACTCACCAAAATGCAGTCCCTGAAAATTACCTTTCGGCTCAATGGAATGCTGCCATGCCAAATGAGCTGTCTCAGCTCCTCTAATTTTCTGCTAAAGAAATAAAACTCTCACTTTTTAATTTTAAATTTACATGATTACGCTGGATGGCATATTCAGCTAAGACTACACAGACATAACATGGGTGTACTTCATGCAGTGCCTCCGAATTCAATAGCAGAAGTACTCTGAACCTCCTCAAAAAAATTGTGCTAACTTCGAGAGGAATTACTATTCTCAGTTTCTTTAAAGAATGCCTTTTAAGAGCATCTGCTTGCAGGTATCGGAGAGGGGATAACCGGCAAATGTACCTGGTAAGAGCTTGTTTCTGGAAACTTACAGGTTATAAGCAAGTGAATTCTGAAAAGGTGGGATAACAGAGATGATGAAGGCTACAGGACGAATGCAGGGGTAAAAGACATGAATGGACTACAGTCAAAAAGAGGAAGTGGAGAGGCCGGTAGGCTGTATAAGAAAGAGGGAGGATGAATCTTAAAAAAGAATTGAGTCTTTTCATACAGAGAGATGGTTTGCGGGACAACTTTGTCTCATCTTCTGAGTACACAGATTCAGGTGAGAACAAGGAAAGCCACAGATGTAAAAGGCAGAACGCTGTACTGAGCTTGTGTTGCCCTCCCTGAGTCACAGTAGAAGATGATCAAAAGTCAAGTCAAAGAGACATCTGGAATATAGCAAAAATACGTTTCAGTTGCATAAACTTCAAAATATAGGCAGGGTCTCTCTGCTTCAAATATCTACTGAGCTGAATTGATCTAATTTGAAAGGTAAAAATATATCTGTCTGATAGGCTTGAGCATCTTACCTCCTCTTTAGCTTCACACAGCCTTTACACATCTTCTGCTGCACAGTCCAGCCCTCACAGCCATACCAGATCTGTCTCTGATTTGAAAGGCAGAACTAGTTAGGGATAGTCATATGAAACCGATTTTATTCAAAGAAGAGCTGATCCATAAACATTATGTTTTAAGTATACTGGGCATCATCAGCTTTGCTTAATCTTTTACCCGGATTCCTGATGTATCTGCCGAGGGGCCAGAGGCAACTGCACCTTTTGGCTTAAGTCAGACATAATTTATTAGTCTGCCCCAGAGACAGGGACTCTTGAAGCAGCAGAGCAACAGCCCCAGGGAGTCTGCTAGCAGGGCTGTCCTGGATCTTGAGACCTCGAGGGAAACAGACAGCTAGCCCAATGGAGTTGACAATGTTGGCAGTTTCATTACTGGTATACTCTGGGATGCTGGCAAGGACATCAGTTTCAACTGAAAATCTAAAGGGACAGGAAGTTCTTATTTGTCCGAGATTTCAGATGTGTGATTTCTCAGACTTAGCCTGAAACCAGTTCTCCTTGCCCCTCAAAATCCACAAATGTTCAAACCAGAAACTGCTTTTTTTGACAGCTCTACTGCAAAATTGGTCCTTGTTTTTCCATTTAAGTCTTCCTATAAGAATATAAAACTGATCAAGCTGTAAAAAGACACCCAACCAAACAAAAACATATTGTGAACTACCTGAATGGACAGGATGATGGTTTATATAATCTGCTCCTAGAATTTGCAAATATCTGACATTACAGTTAAGCAAAATTTGGAAAGTGTTTTATAATTAGTTCTTCACATAGAAAAAGTGAAAACGCTGTTCAGCAGCAGAGATCATTCTCCCCTCTTTTTAGTCTGACATCTTCCATCAGTCTCCAGAAACACAGTAACACATCAAACTACAGAGTGACATTCCAGCCTACACAAGAGTGTGGGAGCAAGCTAAGAGCAAGAAGCTCACTGTGCTCAAATGGAAGAAAAACATTTAGTCAGAAAAAAACAAAACCAACCTTTGGGCTTTTGAACTTTGCAGAATGGTTGAGGTTGGATGGCAACTCTGGAGGTCATCTGATCCAAATCCACCCAGAGCTTGTTAAGCCAAGACCTTTCACTGGGAGCTACTTCTTGCCCTTGCAACTTGGTTATCCTTTTCAACTATGGCTCAGAAAAGACAAAGATTTCTGAAGTCAAGTGGGGGGAGGGAAGGGGGAAATAGTGCTCCAAATAGTCCAACAGACTCCGTGCTGGATTCCGCATTACCCAGCACCAAAGCCTGCATGACCTCAGGAAAGGGTGGCAGTTGCCACGTACCACAGTGTCCAGCTGTCCATGGAGAGAGCAAATGAGCATCTGCCTTTAAAAATAAAAATAAAATAAGCTTTACCTAAAAACAGAGTCTCTGCAGAAAGGAACATTGTGCTGCATCATGCACTGCCCCCCGTCCCCCTTTTTTCCCCTCCAATTTTGCTTTAAATAATCTGAGCCACTGCTTTATGTGACACCAGTAGTTAAGTAGCAGGAAGATACTGCACTGGTGACCTTGGATTTTCCAGCCCATTACTCCTGACTGGTCTCCACAAGACTGCTACATTGCCACCTGCCACATAACACCTCCTCCAATGTCATGAGGAAGTCAAACTCTGTTCGCACTTCCCCCAGTCCTATTCCCGTTATGTCACGGAGCTTTTTCTGTCAATCCGTGAACAGAAAGTGATCTGGGGCTGTCAGTGTGCTGAGCATCTTCCCTCCCTCCTATGCCTGCTTTTGTCACTTATCTGATAGTAGATGCAGAAGAAGAGAAAGGAAGATGAGCAGAAATATTTCCAATTTTCAGCCTGGTTGAAGGAGTATTTCAAATCAACAGATGCCGCGAGCTTTATAAAGAAATCAAAAGCTCAGTAAGTACTACAATTTTAAATAATTTTTCTAAAATAAATCTAGATAATTGCAAGGCAGAAAGATGAACACACACAGTCTGAATTATTATGTCCAGAAAAAAGGGTCAAAACAACGTCCTCACCACTTGTGGCAATTTTTACATGCAAGCCATATTTGAAGTAATTAGCATAGTTGTTTGCTTTTTTTATTTCTACAAAAGCAGCTGACAGACTACCCAGAGACCCTAAAGAAAACTGCCTCAGGGGAAGACAAAAGCTGTCAACATCAAGCTGCAAAGATCTCTTTTGAGGAGGAAAACAAATTCCCAGCAAGAGAAGTTGATACACCCGCTGATGAGCTGTTCAAATACGAAACACAGACGCTTGGAGAGAGCCTGCTGAAAACACATCCATACAAGAAACAGAACATTTGGCAAAAAATTTGGCACGAGAAAAAATGAAAACTGAAAGCAAGCATAAGGATATGATGGAACTAAGAAATGCTGGCATGCCATAAAGAGAAGAAGAGCTGAAGGGAAAGCAAACATGCCTAGCAAACTAAATACAAAAACATGTGCTGGCTGGCAACACCAGCTAAACCCTGGCCACTACCAGCAGATAGCAATCCTATTTGATTCAACCGTTAAGGGAGCATTTTATGTCACACAGAAAAGTCTGGTAGATGTGTTGACATTACTGTATTTTATTGAACTAATACAACAGCAAAAACAAAAAAGGTTTAATAACCTACCCCAGAGAGTTAGTAGAGAATGTTCTCTTTCAAAAGCTTTTTCAATTCCTACAACAAATTTCCAACAAAAGAACATTTCCTGTAGGTATTGTTAATTTTTGTCTAAACGTCTCAATTTTCTGTTAAATGTTGGAAAAACAAATAATTTGGAGCAATTCAGGGATTTTTCTCTTTTTGTTTGGGCTTTTTGGCTGAAGCTGACATTTTGTGTGAGCAGCATTACTTGAGATATTTAAATGCTTCAGCAAAATTTAAAAGTGAAAATATGGCCTTTGCATTCTCTTAAGGTCATAATGTGAACCATCTTTAGCAGAGTCCTTTAGTATTCTTGTGAACAATTATTTAGGGAGACTTTGTCAACTGATGTATCCTACTTATTCATATGTCCTAGTGGAAAGAAACAAATCTTGGTATCCTTCAGAGGAGTGCCCCAGAGGAGACAATCATCTAACAAAGGAGAAAATTTCAATTTCTGTTTTGGGAACTTAAGTCTGCTCCACAGTCACATGATCCATTGAAAAATGACAAGTCAGCAGAATGCACAAGTAGAAAATTGCTATTTGAATGTGTGTATCCAACACGTAGTTCAAAAAGAAGACATCTACCACACTTCTATAAACATCAAGGAAGCCACACGAAAGAAACCCCAAACCCACAACGCAACACATGTAAGCAATTAATGAAAGAAACAAGATGTAAAAATACTTAATCTATGTAATTTTATCCCCTTTAGCTGTTTTATAAAGCAATTCAGGCAGAGCCAAGATAATAATTCCACTGCAGACAATAAGGCAGTCATAAAACAGGGCAGGTAAAGCTATGACAATAATGAAACGATCTGAGTAAAGCCTATTATCTTCATTAATTTTCACCCACTTTACACCACAGTGGGAAGATATTAACTTACTAATATCTTCTATCCTATTCAAAAAGAAACGCATCCCTTGAGCAAATAAGCTAAATTAATAATTACTTTGTATCAGGATTTATAAAATAATAACAATTAATTAAACATGTGCATAAACTTTCTGACTGCAGTCTTTAGATGCAAATTGGAACGACTGCTGTTTAAGAGAATATATCTGTCACATTAGGAACTCGGAAGTCCACTAAGCACCCTGAAAAAGACAGAGGTTTTTATAAAATGCATCAGTAAAAAAAGCGTGGCTCATTTTACTAAACTTGTCTGTTACTGCTATTTTTTAGATATCCTCCAGACTTCTTTGTAGTACAGTGTGCTGTACAGATAGAATTGTTACTATCAGTTTACTCTGTTAAACAAAATTAATAATGGCTCTGCCATACCTGAAGGAATGCAACAAGAAATGACTCACGGTTTTATTAAGAAATTTCACCAAACAGTTGTGACTGGGGCTCAAAAAAACAGTTTCTAAAATGAACTAATCAGTTACCATATTCCTTCTGTGAAAGCTCTAATATTCTTCTCTTGAGAATACAAGGTGGAGAACTTGATTGAAGTATTCACTTCAGGTTTCAAAACCACTTTACCAATGAATGGAAAATGTTAGAGGAGTTAATTGGCACGAATCAAAGATCTAAACCCACATCCTTTCATACGCAGTTAGACTAAAAGTGTTGCAAACACGGGACTTTATTGTTCACAGAGGAAAATAATTGCCTTCTCTAACTTTTTTTGGCCTGGTAAATCTCTTGTTACATTTATGCCTGGGAAAATCTACAGCTTCACAAATACACGCAAAGCTACAGCCAAGCATTTAGTTGCGAGGATTTTTTCAAGTGCTTTATAGTCAGTTAAGATGAGATGCATACACTCTCCTTTAAGTCACTGGAAGTTAAGTCCAAGAGACAGAGGGCAAACCAGCTCCTTGTTCGCATTACGGACCACTCCCGTCATTGATCTTTAAGAAATGCTGAGTCAGGTGAACTGCTACTGAGGAAGACTCTCAGAGTACAAGCTGGCAGCTGAACTTGTCTAGAATTGCCACAAAGTACACATTTACAAGTCCCTGAAAGCTTCTTCAGCAGCTGAAAGAATGAATGGGAAATTACATGGTGGAAGCTGCCGTTGCAGAATCGCAGCAAACATGAATGGTAGCACATATGTAATACCATGGTGCAATACACATAAAGCTCCTTTTAAAAAGTGGGAGGAAAGAAAATGAAAGAATTCACCACTGGGGACAAATAAAGAAGTTCTTTTATCCAAACTTCAATGGAAGTCGAGTGATGATTTCAAAAGGGAATTTTGCTTGGCTAAGGACAATTTAAATAAGAAATGAGTAGTGGGTCAACACCTTCACTTTTTATTAGGTACTCTGCTGCCAAAAAAAAAAATAAATCCTTCCTTCCTTCATTTGCACATTCTGCATTCTGAACAGAATAAAAACCTGCCTGAAAATTATAAATTCTCTTAATGCTGCTATTTTGCATTAATATATTATGCTGGCCTTAAATTATCGTATGGACAAAGTAGCTGAGCTGGCTTGCTTTCTATGCTGGTGTTCCCAAAGGGAAAATGCTGCTTGTTAAAGCTAAAATATCTTAATGTTTCCCTGAATGAGAAGATGGAAAGAGAGTTTTTAAAGCATTAACAATGTTCTTATTATCCCAATATAATGTTTACACAAGATAATGACTGTTACCATATAGTAACATAATATACAAACTCATATGAATGTATTATCTACTAAGAGAAAAGAATATTCCCCACACTACATTTCAAATGCAAGTATACTGCACAAAGACGTGGGCTTATGAACTGTTTAAACTCCACTGTTTACTTGACACTTTTTGAGATCTAAAAAGCAGAACACCGAAAGGGAATATTTTCTAAATGGGGTTCAAGAAGAACTAAGCAGTGCTGTTGGCTTCGGCGTGCACTGCGCCTCGTTGCAAGAGCGGCAGAACCGCTGGAGCAGAACAGCAGCTTGGGAAGGAAGCAGGAGAGAGTGCCCGCACAGAGCTTCCAGAACTTGGGATTTGCCTTTTTAGGTACTGTCTAGATCTGCACTGATTCAGAGAATATATTTTAAAAACACTGCGTTTAGTTTCCTGGATGCCCATCAATAAGAAGTCCCTAGCAGTCTGTGGGAGGAAAGATTAAAAATAAATAAATAAATGAAGTAACTAAAATAGAACTAGAACAGCATGTGGGTGTTTAGTATAACAAGTACACTTTGACAGGAATGCAAGCAGTTTGCAGAAAGTATTTAACTTGATTGGCAGAAATCTCTTACAAGCAAATTAGTGATGCAAACTATTTAAAGGAAAATTAGAAATACAATTTAAGCATATTGGATACCCATTAAAGATGGAATTATTTAAAACCCATCATACAGTATGATCCAGCAGTTCTCAAACCTGCTGATTTTATTTGGGTCATTTATTTCTATCACAATCTAATCAAAGAAGTAGTTAAAGAGCAGGTTTGATGTGTCTGTATAAATCATGTTATGAATTAATGGCCAAACAACAATAGGAAGTGTTCGTTGGTCTGTAAGAATCAAAGCTTACGTGTCTCCTGGTGTTTGACTTATGATTTTGCCCTATACCAGAACATCTACTTTGGCCTGAGAACTTTCTGCCTTGATAGCTCAACAGACTCTTTTTTTGATTATGTGTCAAACTATGTTAATTATAATGGTGAGAGCAACATGAGGTTACCAGCAGGACTCTAGAATCAATTCCTTTTTTCCTGATTATGATGTCTTTTTGTTTCTTTTTTATTGTTACAGAGCAATAACCACAACAGATTGCTAACCTACTCTTACAAGCCATACATTTTACTGTCTCAACAAATTCTATATGAAATATTCTCATTTTTCTGGGTAGGAAAGCCACCTACTTAATAGCCATGAACACCTGATTAGTTATCAGAATATTCAACCACTTCATTTTCTTTATTAAATAAAAGCAAAATAATATTTTTTCTATTGTTGGGAAGAATTACTAGCTCTAGTACCATTACTTAATTCAAGGATGAAGAGGCTTTCTTGGTGTTTTTTTTTATTGTTTAACTTGAAGAGTATTTCTAAAAAATCCCCAAACAAAACAACCACCACTCAGCAAACCCAAACGTACTGCATACATTTCCTTATGATTCAGAAAACATCCTAAGAATACACAGAAAGATCAAGTCTGATTTTCTTAAAAACCGTCTATTTGACGTAATAATTTTTTTGATGGATTCAGAAAAAAAAACACAAACAAACAAACAAAAAAAACCAAAAAAAAAAACACCACCAAAAACGGTCATGGATTCTAAGAGAATTCTGAAAGCTGTTTTTACAGTGCTACCGCAACATTGAACAAATTCACCCAGAGACAGGTGGGAAGAGAGGAAGAAGAGGAGAGGAGGTAGTAAAATAATCATCTTTCTTTACTGAGCTCTGGTAAAAGATGATAAAATACTAGCTCTCAAAATACAGATGGAAGACATCTCCAGGGAAGGATCTAGGTTAAGTAAGGACCAAAACATTTGCAGGAATGACCATCAGGCGATTTGTCTCATAACCACAGAACCAGTGAACCTGAAGCAGTCTTTCATTAGCTGTCCCATCAGATTACTGTTGATGAATATGAGAACTGAAACATGTTGACTAAGAAACACGTTATTTTCCTGCTTCACCGATCTTAAATGCTTGGAATGCAAGATTAAAATAATTTGTGATATTGTACTTAATAATCCCAATTGATAGCTGTGGCTTACCTGCTGTTCCAAATAAAAAAATGCTTTACGATAGAATATAACATACTGGAAATCATACATCCACTTTTTCTTCCTCAAACAGTTGTACAACAACAGCTACCCATATATTTAAAATAGCATTACGTACGTGCTAATTTCAATGTCTCCAAAGTAAAGTAAATTGGGCAACATGTGCACTTCCTGTCCTGTCTTGTTATG
Organism: Pterocles gutturalis; assembly: GCF_000699245.1. NCBI lineage: Eukaryota > Metazoa > Chordata > Aves > Pterocliformes > Pteroclidae > Pterocles > Pterocles gutturalis. The sequence goes on from NW_010102454.1 coordinate 14,383, forward strand.
CACTCTGCTATAAACACATATTTATTATGTTTAATTATCAAACTGAGAACATGCATTTCATACAAACTTATTTACAGAAGTATCTGTATACTTTGTGTATATTAATAGGACTGGGAAAGGCACAAACATGCCAGTCAAAAGAGAACCGAATGAGGTAAAATTCCCAGAGGATGTATTACATTTCAAGTCTTCATGCGCTTCCCTTTTTCAACAAGTTTTCTGAAATATTTTCTTTAAACAAACCACTTCATATCAAATTCTATTTCCTTGTTCCATCAAGTTTCTCTTAAAGAGCAAGCCTGCAAGAAAACCCAAAACACACACAGAGGGATCACTCCTTCCTTGCCTAATTTCTTTTTGTTTCTGGTGGAAAAATCAGTGCAAGAAAGTGGCATCTAATTCTACCATTTTTTCCTGCTTTGGAAAAAAAAAAAAAAAAAAAAAAAAAGATAAAAAAGTCACAAGTTTTCTGAAGAAAAAATTATTTTTGATTCCTGTACAAGGAATGGGCAGAGATTAAGCTAGAAGGGTGAAACTATGGAGATGTCTCTGACAAAAGGAGGAATCTATGGTGTTTAATCTTGCAGTTAGCTAAAGACCTTTCTGCTTCCTACATCAAATTTTCTCTCACAAAAATTTTCTTAATGCACATTAGGCATATGAAATATTTGTAGATGCATTATAATACTATATTAATTATTCTCTATTCTGCAAAAAAGAAGCTATCAGGAAAAAAAAGCCATTTTGCAAATGCCTTAAGGTGACAGTAAGTCGATTTGAACTGACGCACTGAGGATACGCAAATGAACATCTCCATACCATTTCTTATTCCTACGGTTCCCAAGCTACCAAACACAAAAGCTGCTGTGGTACTTCAACTCAGCAAACTACTCTATAAAAACACATCTGGTACTAGCACACTAATGCAAAGGCCTTTCCCTAATATACATTAACATATTAATATGCTCAATTGTAATTTTAACTTCTGTTAGTTTTCAAGCAGGTTTTTGACAAAGAAAACCATAGGAAAGAAAAGAAGAAAAAAAAAGACAAAAATTGTGATCTTGGACAACAGAAATCTACAACCTTGAAAATCTTCAGTATTTCCTGGTTTAGTGTGTCTGGGTGCATTTAGCAATTTAATGTAATCTAACGAAGCTGGGCTTTTCAGTTCTACTTGTGAATACAACCATCGAAGTACAAACTGAATTAATTATCCTGGTGAATCTATAAATCATACTGGTGTGTCCAGTTATTTTAACAGGTTTGTAAGTTCTTTTAACCATTTCTGTACTTACTTAGCTCCATTGATTTTTTTTTTTTTTTTGTAAGTTAAAGCTAACCTTATCTTTATCAGTACGAAGATGAATTTTATAAAGCTGTACCACTGCTGACACACTGTGGCACCAAGATAACTTGATTAGTTTTGCCTGGGACCTTAGCATACAAAGAAAGAATAAATATTTTAAAAAGCAGTCAGCTTGACAAAATTATGCCTGCTATGCTTTTAGTGAATTTGCTATGAAGAAAACAAGATGTAATTTCCAGCTTTCTTGAAACTATATGTAAACTACGTCACCAGTCAATGAGTAAGTAAAGGAAAAACACATTGTTTTCATCACGTAGGCAGAGAATGCAGTCAAACAGCATCACTCAGCTCATCCTCACCTTCGGAGAGGAATGACGAGGCTAAGACTGACTGTGGCTCTCTTCATCTGTGGGTAACACTATATAATTAGTCATGGATACAGACTAAATAGACAGGAGCTCTAACTGCAGACTCTAACACCTTCTAGCTCTCGATCTGACATCCTTGCTGACCAACCCAGGGGAGCAAGATGCCAGAGAAGGTATCCTCTTGATTTTGCAGTAGAAAGGTTCTTGGTATGGGCAGAACCAAGTATATTCTTGTGATTGGCAATAGCATGTCAGGTGCTTTCCTTCAACCAAGTCAGATGTTTAACTAAGAAATTATCCTCTACACTATAAAGCATTTAAACTGAACTGTGGACTTTATGACCCAAAAGGAGAAATACTATTTCCAGTCACATACAGAAAATTGAAGAATTGTTCTATACCAGACCCTGGTAGTTATTTATCACCTTCCAGCTGTGCCCTAACCTAGATCTGCAAGAACCGGTCAAAACAATTCAGTCAACTAGAGTCCTGTCTGTGCACGGACAGTCTGCCACGACGCACACACCAGAAGTGTAATGGTGCTGTTCTCACAGCAATTACGTACTGGAAGCCTCAATATCTAGCCAGATCACATTTTGCTAGGACAACCACATTGACTGTGCTTCCGCCAACTGAATTATTTTTCCATCTTAAAGCATGCTAAACAGTCTCTATGGCTGTTAGGTGTTAGTAGTTTTCTGTGCCCACTTTCTTTTGCATTATATTTCAAGGGTTCTAGTAAAAGTAAAAATATTAAAGCAGACGTAAACCCTAGGAAATTTATGAAGGAGTCAAGCTCAGGGCTCCTCCACATTCTCAATAAACAGAAGCACACATATAAAAGTGAATGAATGATGAGCTAATGTTCAGGTAGTGCAAATTTCAGATCCCCAAATATAGCCCCCTATGTGCTACACATGCATAAACTCCCTCCACATCCCAATTTTTTTAAACTTGTTTAGGTAACAGATCCACATCCAATGTAATGAAGAATATACACAGAGAATTCCAGCAAATACCCTGCAGTTCTTAATCCTTCATGTTTCCATAAGATAGAAACCAGATAAACATAGTTTAATCAAATAGGTTCCCCTAAAGTTCAGCATTCCTCTGAAGGAATGCTTGGCATACTCAAAGCTCTCTTGAAAACTCAAAAATCAGAAGCTCATCACTGCATTTTTATCACATAAAATATTTAGAGATCCTCAACAACATGGTATAAGACCAACAATTCATACTAAATATTTAAAAAATCAGAATAATAAGTCTCACTAATAACCTCTCTAAGAGGGTAACTTCAATGAGGCTATATATATCAATATATTAACCTATAAGAACCCTCCAGAGGGTTCTTCAATTAAAGAGTAACTCTTATTTTCAAAAAAAAGGGTTACTTTTTTAAACAGATAAAAAATCAAAAACGAGCATCAGTTCAGCAGTTATCAGCACAACTAAGGGGAGTATCATACAAATTGTCCGCTTCACATACTGTATCTAGGCTGATTTGCCTGAGTTTTCCAATGTCACTTCCAACTTGTATGTGACTACAAGTCCGAGTGCTTCCATTCTCAATATTTACATAAGTTTGAATGAAAAAAAAAAAAAAAAAAGACAGATATTTTGCCACAAACATTGTTGTGCCAGGTGACAACCATTTAACTTACACGGATTACTCGATTTTCTCAATTGCAGATGTAATGGTGTTGATCCCTCTATCTTGTCCATTGCTACAGCTCATGAGAAAGTTCAACGTGAAGAATGGAATTAAACGCATATAATATTGATGGAAACAGAGGAATAAGTGCAGTACAAAGATGAGATATTGATCAACAGTCTACGTCCAGATAACTCATTACATAGACCCTCAGAACAAATAACCAGGAAAAGTACGTTCTAAATAATGTAAGGCATTCTTCCCCAATCCACAAACACTTTAAGTGGCACTTTATGTCATAAGTTGGGTTAGTTTTCCCCAGCGACAAAAAAAAAGTTCAAGTATCAGGAAACTTAGTTCCCCTTGGAAAATTTTGTTGTATTTGAACATTAGGTTTTTACTTTCAAAAGACACCCTACAGCCCAAGCATAGCACCAGGATGTCCTGATCTCACCTTGCATCCAATTCTTTGTTCTTTTCATGTCTCTTTGTCCTGCAAAAACACTTCTTAGTTCCAGCCGGTGTTAAGAGGGCTGAACGGGTCAAAGGACACAAACCTTTTGAAGCTGAATAAAACCTTGATATTAAATAATTCAAGTCCTAAAGAATACAATATATGTGGAGAAGAGGAAAAAAATAAGTCACTCTAAATATTTTATATTTTCTATAGTCCCCCACTCCCCAACAATGCATATCACTGATTTCACTAACTGTCACCAATATAGTACCAGCAAATTTATTCACTACTGGGAACAATTTTAAATACTTTTAGGTTTTTTTTATAGAGGTTTTATAATCTTTTTTTCTTCCTAACTAAAAGGTTGTCATTTATTATTGTAGTACAACTGCCCCAAGTTTTAGTTTAAGTGAGATATAAATAAATTTAAAAGTTTATACTTAAAGAAACTATTTTTAATTCTGCAAACATTAACATACACGTGTAGTGTAAGTACAGGGTCACCCCAGACACTAGCAGAGCACTGTTCATCTGAGGCCAAAATATTCCTACTGCAAATCCCTTCAGTAACCAAAATGCAAGCCAAACATTTTTATTTTAGATCTCAATTATTTCGACTCATGAATAGCTAAAGGGAATAACTACTTACATATATAAAACTACCTGGGGGGGAGGGGGAAATCACAATCGATGTCCACATTATAATTTTTTAAAATAATTATTCCCAAATATAATACATTTAAGTACATAATTTTTAAAAAATTTATAAATACTTGCTCAAAGTTAAATATAAACAGCATATGAGATATGTATTAAATTGTTATTAAAACATCTTTATTAAGGTAGCATTAGTTAAAATTAATATATTTTAATATACTA
>NW_010102455.1:0-1839 GCF_000699245.1 Pterocles gutturalis
CCCCCCAACACAGAATAAAACTGTAGTGTTGAGTCTCAGAATTGCTGAGTTTGGAAGTGACCGCTTGGCTCAGTGCCACTACTCAAAGAAAGGTAAGCTACCAGACCAAGACTAGTCAGGATTTTAATATCTCCATGGATGGAAATTCCTCAGCCTTCCTGGATAACCATTTCCAGTGTTTGACTACCCTCAAAAGAAAAAGTTTTCTCTTATTTTGTGAGAGAATGTTGTAATACTTTTATACTTTGTAGGATGTTTAAAACACTAATTCCACTGGTATTTAATTATAATGATTATAATAACCTGTGTCTCCCTGAACTCCTCTCAATATGTGTGCACACAGCTAAAGAAAGGTAACTAGACTATAATCTCTTTCCCCAGCATCTCTGCACCTCCAGTGAAAGGTGATGAGGGATCTATGGCTAACCAATAATGTGCCATGAGGAAGGCAAGCCAGCGGGAGGTGAATATATTAACAAAAAAAACCAACAAAACCACACATATGCCAAAAAAAAAAAAAAAAAAAAAAGAGGAAATTAATTTGGATATAAATCAGAGCTCTGCAGACACAGGTGAGATATGAGTAGCTCAAAGATGCATGCCATCCACTCTTTAAAAGGCTGACACAACAGTTTTTTCCTTTTTTTTTTTTTTGGTTTTGTCCTCTGTAAAGGCAAGTTTTATCATTGAACCAAACTCAATTAATTCCCTCTGGAAACACCAGCCCTGGTCCACTCCCATTCCAAAATGATAAAGCAGAGAGGGGTTTTTATATTTACTTCTGTTCTTATTTTCATTTTTTTTTAACATGTCAGAAGATAAAAAACGATTAGCATCACACTTCAGACACTAAAGATATAGCTCAGCTGTGGTAGGGGAAAGTCCATGTGTGTATCATGGTATCCATTATGAGAAAGTGATTGATGATCTGTACATGTTCAGTCAAGTAAATAAAGCCATCCTAAACTGTCTCTGTGTTTAGGAAATATGTCTCACAAGGTGAAACAATATATTAGAGTTTCAAAGTCTGTGCAACCTTGGGAAAAATTACAATTGGAAAGTGGAAAGCTGTGTTTGCATGCACTGCATTGAATTAGATGAAAAATGTCATTAAAAATCAGGCTTACAAACCTTTATGCACATGCTGCATAAACATCAAATGCTTAATAAGTTTCTTAGTGCCTTCTCTCAGATTAATACAATGTAAGACTTAAGGACATACACGTAAGTCCCCATCTTTCTGCTTGTATTATTTACCAAAATACATATTTATGCGCCTAAGAAAATAACCTATCTCTTAGTGTAGTTGAAAGTTACAGGTTGCATTTAGCTGTATGGAAATTTTTTTTGTTACCATTAAGTATAAGAAGACCAGTTACACAGCTGGCTAACTTTAGGCATTTTGTTTTGATAAAATACTATGTTGCTTATAAGTATTGCTTTCATAGAACCATAAAATCATTAAGGTTGGAAAAGACCTCAAGGATCATGAAGTCCAACCGTCAACCCAATAGCACCTAACTCACTAAACTATGTCCCTAAGCACCACATCTACACGTTTCTTGAACACCTCCAGGGAAGGTGACTCCACCACTTCCCTGGGCAGCCTGTTCCAAAGCCTGATGAGTCTTTCAGTGAAGAAATTTTTTTAATATCTAGCCTCAACCTCTCCTGGTGCAACTTGAGGCCATTTCCTCTTGTCCTATCACTTGTTACTTTAGAGAAGAGGCCAGCACCCACCTCACTACAACGTCCTTTCAGGTAGTTGTAGAGAGTGACAAGGTCTCCTTTCAGCCTCCTGTTCTCTAGGCCGAACAACCCCAGTTCCCTCAGATGCTC
>NW_010102456.1:0-37634 GCF_000699245.1 Pterocles gutturalis
CCAAACCATTCTATGATTCTATAAAATGTGCAGCCTTTCTGATACACAGCACACTGCAACATTTTGACAGAACTCTGGTTGTCTAGGTGTTTGTCTCCAAACTGAGTAACAATGTCTGTAATATCATCCCTATGAATGCAAACTGTATTTTACCAATGCACCGAAATTTTGAAGCTAACAAACCTGTGAGCAGTGTACTGTAACTTCTGTTCCATATTTAAATCAGAATCCCTCTCCTGGACAGATTCACTTAGCTTTGTCTTTCTTTGAGTAATACACCTTCAGACCAGTGCCTTGTTTTGATGTGTTACAATGATAGACTGAAGAGTTCATGTAATACATCATCACAGTCAGCTGTTGCTGGACACCAAGGATTGAGAGACTGAGCCAGCTGTTTTTCTGATCTATTCTGGTAATGCATCACCAGATGATGGAAATTGATAATGTATTACTACAAAATGACACTACCCAGAAAAGAAGGAGTCTACAGGTGTAGATTCTGTATAATGAGGCATTCAAAGTATGAAACAGGACTGCAAACTCCTTGAATAGGATGTTGGTAATAAATCAGCTTTCTGGAGTATTACATGAGCAACGTGGCTACACTGGTACGCAGACACAGTTGTGTAATCTGGTTTCCAGCGCCTCTTTGTGTTGCTACTTTTGTGTGGATCAAAGACAACCCTAACAGCAGTTTTACCTACACTTCTCTTACAACTAAACAGTTCACAATGCAAGCGACCCAGAACAAGAGACAGGGCAGAGTTATATTGTCTCAACAAATTCAAAGATTTGGGATTCCTCCTCAGTTTGGAGTACCATTAGAGCCACTCGGATGCCACTCTTTTAGTGAACTGAGCCCATCGGTGGCAATGGCAGCTCTATTCCCCTTTGCCCTTGATGGGAGTACTGCATCCCAGAGGGTCAGAATGGTCTGGCCCAAAGCACTGCAGCTGTGACTGACTTTTCCTACAGGTTAGCTGAAGGCAAGGAAGGCTCCTTTGGCCATCTCTTCATCCCCTCTCTGTTATTCTTTCCCCTATCACACACACACAGAGTCAAACCGAGCAGTAACTGATCCTGAATTATTAACATCAATTTAAAAAAAAAATAGGTAGCAATTCTGAACATTTGCCTGAAAAACTCTATCTCCTTGATAAAGTGGGATTGTGTAAGTGTAAAAATATTTCATCTAAATTTGCTTTTAACCCCAGGGCAAGCATGGGAAACCAGAAAAACTGGAAAACTATTTTTTAGAATAATGATCTATATGTCTACCGGTAGCTCTTCCTAATACTTATTTTTTGTTAAATGCAGTACCGTTCATAATTTTGTATATGTAAACCTCATTACATCTTTGGCAAACCCTTGAAGATAAACAGGTCTTGCCTCCAAAACTTTACTCCTTCTTTATGGAAGGTTTACACTACAAACAAAGGCTAAATATATTTTACTAACAGTAAGCATACTTTTCCATTTGTAGTCAAATATTATAAATCATGGGACTATGAGACATTAAATATGGTTTTGTGGCATGTGATTCTGAGTCAAAAACATTCCAACCTCATATATACAAAGGTCCCTACCAGTACAACTGCTAGCTCAAATTTCATCAAAGATTTTTGAAGACAAGCTTTGCCTGGCAGACTTAATACTGAATCGCGTAGTTTCGTAGCCACCACAAGGATAGCATAAATATTGTGCCATGTGCCATGACTTACCCTGCAAAATAGTGATTGTGTGCTGATATCTGATCCATTGCCAGTACTGTCATTTATTCTCTTCATCTTTGGTACTCCAAGGAGCTGGATGTTTTCAACCTCTGCCTGCCTTTCATCTCAAAGCCAATGCCTAGCACTTTGGAAGGACAAGTTACACAGAATCACATCTGTAATTTATTTCCTGCAGTTGATTGTGGGTACAAAATTCCAAGTGCAAATGATCTCAATAACCCACCAAAGATTTATTGATTTTTCAAAAAAGAAACACAATAATTTTCTGTTCTTGTGTTTTCAGACTAACTCATTTTATCCCCAAGATTATATACATGACTGGCAAGCAACCTTGAAGCACCACAGAAACATTTCACTCAGTCTTGACTGCTCATCTTTTATTTTACTTTTATTTTTTAAGTACTTTTGCTTTTCCTTTAGACATTCTGGCTAACATGTATATAGGGCAAAAGATCACATATCAGGAATTATGCTTGCAGGGGACCCGAGGAGAGTGTTAGGTGTGCACTCCCTCTGTGACACCATTTTGTCACAGTTAAATAATGATCATTAATATCTCTTTGAATGAGACTTCATGGAAATTGTAGTTCTGAACATGCAATCAGCTCATTTATGGCCTAACAAGTGTTGCCCTGAGGCAGCAGTTGACTGACACTCAACTGTTTTTGTAAAATTCATCTTACTGCTACTATTAAATGCTGAGATGGCACTTTCTCTTTTAATTTTTGGGACAGAACAAGCATCTCATCTCTACTCTGTGTGTGGAAAAACCACAACATTTGTATTTAGCTCTCCTTATAAATTTAGACAACGTGACAAGTTTCTAATCCAAATAATTGTTGAAGATTATTACAATGATAATTATTGCACTGATAATAACAACACTTTATTCCATCTGACAATACATTAGTTCCATAGGGAGATAAACTGCAAGGCCAATGGATTTATCTTGATAACAAAATGGATTACTATTAACTATGATAGTAATTTTTCCATCCATGCACAAAGAGATCTCCCGTTGAGTTCATTGTCTTTTGACTGACTGCTGGTAAGAGTTTCCTCTACATATACATAGCAGGACTGGATCCTAAATTAGTATGATATCACTATTGTTATTCTGCTATTGTCTAGACATTCCCCAAAAGCCTATACCTTGTTTTAGCACTGTAGGAGTAGGACTTCTGCCTTTGAAAATGCCTCTTAAAATTATGAAATGAAGGACAAATAAGGGATAAAAACAACTGTGAATCTATCAGTATTTTACCAGATAGATTCATAAATGAGAACAACAAATCTTAACCTAACTACTATTTACTGTATGTAGCAGCATAGAAGAGATGGGTCTGCATCCATGAACATCCACCATTAAACCGGAGCCTTTGCTATACTGGTGATACAAGCTTTGGACATTATGGTTCCAGCCTCTGATTATCATTTTGGGCTGTATCGAGTAATTATTTTTTATCCTTGATTTTTACTCTCATTCTGAAAAGTGTCTCAGGATCCTTGATCAAGAGAAGGATCTTTCACAGTGATCATATTTTGTCAGGAAGGCGAATGTATGGAACTGTATTGTTAAAAATATTCAGCCCAAGTGTCTTCAAAGAGCTTTGGATCAGACCTTAAGTCTTTACAAACACTTACTTACTTACCACAACTGTTATAATCAAAACCTGTTAAAAATACATACATGTTTTGTTTAGTTCATCTGCTTCATATCTCTCCTATATGTTTATCTTTCTGCTGTGCTGGTTTTCTTACTTTATCTTTATAGCACACCTTTTAAAAAAAAATAAGTTCATCCAGGTCATGAATATTATAAAATTATTTGGAAATTTTGATAATTGTAATGGACATTCATTTGTTAAAAAATACATTTGACACTGTAAGACTAACATTAATATGCAAATCAGTGGACTATAAAATTCATTTTGGTGCCTCCAGGGCAGTATTTTTATAAATACAGAAACATAATCATGCATCCTCCAGAGGACTAAAAATAATTATACAAATTTACAACAAAGCCCAAGGCAGTGTCTCCTTTTAACTGTCTGTTTTTAATCTCATTTAAATCTTGCTAAAACTTAATTACCAATTCTCTTCTGTAGTAATTTAGGTGGAAGAACTGAGGTCTAAGCTTGCTGTTTGAGAGGACTTCATCAGAGAAACAAAGGCACAAAGGCACAACTTGATAAAATAGGACAGTGCACAGAAAAACTTGGTAAAGAAAAAGTCATCACAGATGATGATGAACAGAATATACACACATTTATTAACACCCACATGAGCTCATGTCTTGTATAATGGTAATATAAATACACCAGTGCATATATAAACCTAAATACAATATTTACACATACATACTTACATATATATGGTGATTTATTTATTCAACTGGTATAGCTCAAGCTGTATCCACCTGGGAGGGGAGTTATAGCACTAGTGCTTCCACCCTCTGTCCCTGTTCCACAGCTGTTCTCCGTCTGGGAGAGGGTGGCTGCTCAGAGCAGCTTTAAAAACGAGTGGCTCTAAGTTCAAACGTGGCCTGGCTACAGGGTTTTGGCAATGTTTGGAGGAGGCACATTTTATGGTGCTTTTCTACTGTTTGAATACCTGTGGATCCATGTTTATTTTTTAAGGCTGCACATCCAAACAAGGTAATCTGTTCTCTTTCTCCACGGCTGATAGAAGTGGGTACAATGGCAACTCTACCTCTGTATCATAGGTAAGAGGTCAAGGAGGGGGCCTCAGCTTTGTACCCCAAATAAAGCATCTGGTAAGCAATTTAAAAGAAATGTTGCACTGTCAAAACCTGTTTCTTTGGACTGACTTACAGAAGATTCTGTACCCATTTTTTTTTATGTGTTTGCCCAAAGATCCCAGCACTAAAGGTAAAACAGAGAGAAGAGCACATGGCTTGTCTGTACTGTGGTGCTGACACCTACCCCTTCCTCCTCCACCCCAGTTTCAGTTTTGCGGCCAAGAAAGATGAGCAATCTAGAAAACAGGGTAGCTTCTCAATTTCCTCCATCAGTGATACACATCCCATTAACATGGAGACTGCTGTCTCAGGTCTTTTCTTTGTGTCATGTTTGCCAGTTAGTGTTTAGTAACAAGTGTCACTGTCTGCTCCTCTGCTTTGAACTTGAACACATTTCTGTTAGCCTTCACATCCAACTGAAAGCAGCTTTGCATTGATTTAATTCACCCTTTTTAGTATGGCCATACTCACAATGAGAGATGTGCATCCAAACTTCCAGCTATCACACAATTGCCTCTGGGCATAAATTCAAGTGATTTGGCACAGCAGCTGGGTGGGAATCAATTCCCATTGGTTCATTCTGTCCAGTGCATGTGTTCCTTTTAATGGAAATGCCAGGCATTTGTTAGCATTACTGATGCTGGTGACAGTCATCCTCATAGCACTTCTCTGTGCTTTCAGATTGTGTATTCACTGAGTGTTAATGGAACTGAGAGAGGAAAATATTAGAGAAGGCAGTATGTTACAGATTTCACATGCTTGCCTTATTGCATTAACAAATAACCTGTTCATTTGCAAGTATAAAAATTAATCATATTTGTGACTGACACTTGGTATGACTCAATTTTTCCTAGAATGATAATGTTTAAATTTTAAGATATCAAAATTATGTTTTTATTTAACTGCATAGGCTACTCACAAATCTTGTGAATTTCATATAGAAATGGTCTCTTTCAGAGCTAGAAGTATGGCATATATAATAAACCTCTTTAATTTGTAAAACCTTGAAATTTAAATGAAGTGTTAAATAGGCTGTCATTTGCACCTGTGCAATTGAATTTGAAGTTGCGGGGTTTCCTGAGCTGGACTAGGTTGTAAATATGTTGGTTTCATTGGGCTGTAAATACGTTTGCTTCTAAGCATCGTTTGCCATGCAGCACAGCCGCAGTGGGTGTGAAAATGGAGGTGTGATATTTTCCAGATTGTTGCTAGTCAGGCAGAAGTTATGAAACATCAACAAGAGTCTGAAGATGACCTCGCTAAAGCTGACTATGCTTTTAATGCAGAAAATTCTGTATTAAATATTTTAAATACAATAATGTGAGTTTGTTTCTTGCTCTGAGGTAGAATGATTAGAATTTTTTCCTCCGGTTGCAAATTCTGGATCTATACTTCTTACAACTGACCTTTGTAATCTTGTCAGCTTTTAGGTAAACCTGATGGAGTTGAGAACTTTCCTGAACCTGCTCGAGCTGTAACCAATGTGACGCAGCACTGTGGTGCCTCATGTCTCCAGGTGGAAAAGTCCAGAGGACTGAAGCTGGAAAACTGCAAAGATATATCTGGAGAAAGTATTTGAAAAAGTGATGTGAGCATGTTTAAGAAATGTGGTTTATTTGAACAGTCCAACTGAATGAGGTTTTATTGCTAGGCATAGGTTTTCTAGTGATATTTCAATAAAATATCAAAGATCACAGAAATGGCAGGAGCTTGTCGAATTCCAAAAATGTTCCCAAGTTAATTGCAAACCCCTTTGCCATCTTATTTCTGCAAAATGTGACGTACTTAAACATTGCCAAAGAATACACTCCTTAAATGTCAGCATGTTTTCAGGAAACATAAAGGGTCCGAGATACGTGTCAAAAACCCAGATTGCCCAGATGGGTGCCACGGAAAACCTTTCTCAAAAGAAGCTTCAGAAATTTCAGTCTAATGTGTACTATTAATGCAACTCTGTGACAGCTCTTGAGAGGGCTGTCATTATCAGGCTTGTTTGGACTGGACTGCATCAGACAACCATGGACTGAAAACTCAGAGTGTTCAGCCGTGCTTCCTCTAAGGTACTTTAGGTAGGCAGCTGTAAGAGGAGCCAACACCTACCCAACAGCGTACCCTGTTCTTGCTGTGCCTTGGAGGCCTGCAATTCCCAAACAACACCCATGTGTGAAAAGGGAAAAAAGCTCCTGTTTGCTTTGCTTGAGGCTTGGGAAATACTAATTTTTATCATTCTGCTGAGCAGCTGGTGACAGCAGTGCTGAAATGCCAAAGATGTAGATAGTGGGGGGTTTACAGCATGCCTGTGTACACTGCCTCATCTCCTTTGTGCTGCGTTCCACTGTGGCACATCCTGTCAATTAGTCACCAAGAAATAAGATACAGTGACCAAGAGAAAGCTGCTTCAAGTGAAGGATTAATTTCATACCATGTAAGAAAGATGACTACTGATACTGATGAGGAGAACACTTATCATGCTGATGAATTTCATGTACTTGATAGTGTCAGGCACCAAAGGTTCAGTTTCAACATTGCATCCTTTGCAACTCTTGCAAGCTCTGAGGCCCAGTTAAGCACCAGCACATTTTAAAGTTGAAGCCTTGCTTCATGGGATGGCATGGGAAGATTGAATCCTACCTACTCTGTGTAAGGTTCCAATCCTCAATCATTCTGTTCTAGCTCTGGTGAGATACAGAATAGAGAGTAAGGTTCCAAAGCCTTACAGTTGTTACATATCAATAGCCGTTAATTGGGGAGAGAAAAAGTTTTTTTTCATTAATGCTAACTGGATCTTTAACATATAGATACTAAATTTCCTAGAAAATAAAGGATTTTCTTTGTGCCACACATCCCTCAAAGGGAAAGTGCAAAACATTTTCAGAAGCTTTCATGGGAGGAAAAATATTGCAGATTTCTTTTCTAATTGCCAGGAGCAGTATAACTGCAGAACCCCTGCTGACAGGTTAAGCTGAGAACAAGACTAGATGATGCACTGGATGCCTTCAGGTGGGTGAAGTAACAGTTATTGTAAGTGCTGTTGTGACAGTCCCCAGTAGCAATACTGCAAACATAGTATAGCAAACTTAAGAGTGTCAAGGCTGTGTTCCAGCCTCCAGTCTCTGCTATTTTCTCCAGTTATGCACTGCCTAGCCCAGGTTATGTAAAGCTAAATTATTGAAAAGTATGAATATAAAGAGTTCAAAATGCTCATCAGGAAAAAATATATACTTCCCATCATATTAGACTGCAAAATTGTGTTCTGAGTTAGGAGGTAAGTATACCAGCTATGCCTCTCTTTAATTTGGTGGTGTTGCAAAGGACAGAGTGGTTACAAAAACATGGTTAACAGTTCTGATGTGAAGAAGATACTGATACACGCTTCACAGATTTCTCTGTCCTCCTTGGTGCAATGGAAAATCAAAGGCTTATGCTATTGGCCCTTACTGGTTTAAAATCATTTGAGACAGAGGTGTGAAGGAACACATTTAGGTTTCAACCTTTCCAGATGTCGGTATCCATATCTTTGAGAATATAACCCCAGTCTTGCAATAAAAGGAATGACTGGAAATTTGTTGATGGCCATACAAAGTAACATACTGAGATTAAAAAGTAAAATAATTGACTGTCATAGCTGACCATAAAACTGCTGAAAGCCTCAAAGGAGTATGAGTTTTTCAGCTGCCTGTCTTCCAGGATGCTTTAAGGCAGTGTCTGTGCAGGGCTGCACACACATCCTTCTGCAGAAGTCCCATGTGGTTATACAAAGCATGTCAGGAAATCCTATTTATGAAGATCATATCTTGACTACTGCATAGGTGGAGCTTTAGTTTATCCTGAGTTATTAATCATTAGCAGTTTTGTAATCAGTTCAATCCCAGGAATTATTCATGCCATTACTGGCAAGACACAGTTTGGTACATTGATCAATGAAGAAAATAAGACAAATCAAGTTCTTGCTTAAAATTAAGTTAATGATTGACCCACTGGAGTTAATACCTTATTTAGATTAAATATTTAAAAGTTACATTTCTGCAAAGTAATGAATCTAAAATATTTTGTTACTTCAGTTTCTTACTGATCTATTTCAGAAAAACAACAATCCCTGGTGAATAAAATAAATAAATTACTGCATGTTTCAAGTGGAGTTCATGTTGGTAAATCAGTCATTAGTCCAATTAAATAATGTTTGTCACCAGAGATTAATTGTTTCCCATATCCTGGAACAGCTAGAATATCCCTAGGATCACAGACATTTAGAACAGTGCAAAACACATTCTTGAGATATACAATATTTGCATAGTTTGCATGTAGGATGAAAGCTTTGTGTTATATTTCTTTATGAGGCTGTTGTTAGCAAATTGCCAGATTACCCAAAAGACTTGTTGAGAACCAAGAACAAGCCTGCACAAAAAGGTCATGCCTAATACTAAAGATACTCAGAACTGTGGGCTTAAAAAAACAGCATCATCCGTTTGAAAATAGCAATAGGAGCCATGGGAAAATAGTATCCTGCAGTCAGTCTGAGCATACTGACATCAGTGGGAGTTGCTAATGCAAAGTAAAGGCCAGAACTGAATGTTATATGCTATATATTGACAGTCTTACTGAGATAAAACTGCAATATTCCCCCAGGTTGTCCTTTAGAATTTGTAGTTACTTCTTTCAACAAACATAACAAAATTATGAAATATGTGGACTGTATTTTGCTTTCTATGTATGAGAGGTCACTAATTTTCTCTGTACTAATACATTTTTTAGGTCTTACTAGTTAAAACTCAGGATACTGTGGTTATTTGAGGGACACGTGAAAAAAAAGAGTGGGAGACAATTCATCGGTGAAGAAAGACTTGTATTTTCACATCACAATAAACCTGAGTAAAGGGAAGGTTTGGAAAGAAGAAAAGATCTAACATCAGAAGAAATATCCAAGCTAACATCAAAAATATATATGAAAAGCTGATCTGAACCATTTTTTACCATTGCTGGTACCGACTCACAACTTATCAAGCTGGTATTTTTGTGGCACATATCAAAATTTCCACAAGCTTCAAACTGTATTACCTGATTAGTAAATCTTCACACCTTTCCCTTTATTTCCTTTAGGTAGATGCTTTTCTGCAGAAGTTTATTAATCTTGGTAAAGAATACATATCTGCAGTTACTGTTAAAACAGTAAAAGAATATTATCTCTGTGACCCACAGTTCAACTCAAAATTTGTGCAAGCAAAATTTCAGCTGCTGCTACACACAGGGTTTGGATTGTTAACATCATTAGAGTCCAGGAGGTAGGAGTGAAACTGGTATCAATTTCTTCAGCTTGAAGTTTTAAAATTTTGCTTCTTTCAGCTCCTTTTTTTTTTTTTTTTGTTAACGCTAAGAACTCACTTTGTGATTATAGCCATTAAAGGTAGTAGACAAAAAATGTTTTGAATGTTATAAATTATTGTTATACTATGTTGTATATCATGGCCATGCTTCATTTGGAGGTTTCTAACCTTCCAAAAATAGTTCAGCAGAATAGTCTCTGCATGGGGACCCAGAAGATCTGAATTTAATCCTGTTTCTCTCACTGATCTAGAGGGTGACTTTGGGCAATATGTGCCATTTTCCTGTTTGCTAAAATGAAAATAATAATACTTACGGCCTTTGCAAAGCACTTTCAGAGCAGAACATACTAATTGATAACATCTTCTCCTTAAGTATGTGAAATAGCAGAGGAAACTCTTCCCACCTGCATTAGTGTACCGTTAGCATTTTGAAATGTGAAATTATAAAGATTATTGCATGGGAGGGAGAAGCTCAGAAGTGTTCCCCTAATCAATACGTTGCCAGCTGGAATGTAAGGGAAAACAACACTAGGGTAATGTGGCATTTAGTGTAACAAAGAGAGAATAAAATGTATGTTTTCAATGTGAGTATGGCAGCTACCAGTGCAGTCATACTGTATTATATTGCTGAGTTGCTTGCCTGTGCTGTAGTAGAATAGTATAAAACATATAAACAATTTGAAATCCCTACATTAGTTTTGAAGACTTTCTGTTTTCCTGGAGAGATCTGTCCGTTTAGATAGAAGAGGAAAGCTAGAGTGAAGTGTTTTGGCCACGTGTGCATGCCTTGTTCTGCATGTGAGGACTTCCTTCACTCTGGGATGCTGCTGTAGCTTCCCCCAGCAGATAACCAGCACAAGTCATCTCAACACACTGCAGTTGACAAGGATGGCAGCAGGCAGGATTTTTCACTTGTGTCCATAAGCATGCTGATCTTCTGCAGAGCCTTTCTGTGGTCCAGGCAGATGGCTGAATTGTGCTTGAGTTGTGCACATTGCTTCTACACTGTTTCTTGGGATTTTATAACAACATGGTATAACAGGCACTGGACAGGTGTCATCTACTGTGCAGCCTAGGAGAACCCTGGCAGTAATTAAAGTATTTTAAACCATCTTCTTAACTGCATTAAAAATACACTGATGGGCTTGTACTGTTTGAACGATCTTCAGGAAACTACTGGTTAAAGCAATTCCCTCTTGGCAATGTTTAACTAATTCACCATGTTTGCTCTGTTAATTACAACTGGTCTGTATATCATTTGTTAGTCTTAACCTGTAGCAGAGCCCTGCTTGCTACTATAGAGCTTGCAGGTTCCTCCTGTTCTTCCTCTTCCCTCTGCTTTCTCACCACTGCCTGCCAAGCTCTTCATTGAAGTGGAGACTTTGGGAACAGCACATGAGAGAAGGAGGTGGGCAGTGACATCCAGGCCTCTTCCTTCCCAGCCACGCTTGGAGTTTTGGCCCAGGGCGAGGAGGAAAGCTTGTGCCAGTCAGTGCCTGTGTGCTCTGGCTTCACGCCCAACATAAACCACTTGTCAGCCAAAGGGCCAAAGTGTCTTCCACCAGGGGAGAACAGTGAGATGTTGTCCTGCTAAACTGGCTAGAGCAGTATAATGAATTTTCACTTCCAGCTGCCTCTTCTAGCACCTCAGCTAAGAGCTGGCCCCTGGCTGAGACTCTGTAACAGAGCACAAGCTTTTCCACGTGCTGTCTCGGTGGTGGCACTAGGTAACACAGCCGTGTTGCAGGGTGGCTCTTCTCAGACAAACAGAAGTAGCTTCCAGGCCCTGGTGCCTCAGGAGCCATTCAGAGGGCGATGCGTGAATCGGGACATGTCCCTTGGGAGCGATCGGACACAGCCACCTGGGAGACCTTCCCTCTAGGGCTGCTACGGAAGGCACAGGGCACGGCACGGCAGCTGCCCAGCCCAGCTACTCCAAAATGGGGAGGCTGCAACTGCCTGCAGCTCTGTGCTCTGCAGGCACAGGAGGCAGTGATGACCATTCACGCCGCATGCGAGGCTCGATCACCCCTGCGTCTCTCTGCCAGGTAAAAGGCACTGGAACTGCAGGTGAGAAAGGTTCTTAAAGATACGGATAAGTGTTGTAGACTAGAAGGCTTGCTTTGATTTTCATTAAGCATAAATTAAAGTAATTCCTTTAACAGGCGTTGGAGTCAGCCCATCATGAAGATTGCCTGAATATTCCATCCCTGTTCCATGGGCAAGAATCAGTAGGTAGTTTCGACTGAGAGCAAGCCCCACCCTTTCTATTCAGAAATCCCCCTTACTGTTGAATTAAACTGCCTGAATGTCTCCCAAAAAACACTGTGTAAGTATCTAATAATCTGGATTCCAAATATTGAGATAGTATGAGATAATACTATTAGATTATCTCAGCATAAACTAAAATAAGATTGTAATGGTTATCCATTTTGCTTGATATATATGTGGAAAGAAAATTTGCTGTTGGGTGTGGTACAATGTTTATGATTAAATGCTTTATTCATACTTGTATGTCAATCTATTAGTGTGCTGTTAATTCAAATGTTACTATGATGTATTTTATCGCCATTAGCACATTTATCACAGGTAGATGTGAAACTTAGACAAAGGTGTACATTCTCATTAATGATGAGCAGCCTATTCATCTTACTAGAGTGTAATTAATGTTAGTTACAATACTTAATTTTTCACTGTTTGTCATGGTGCATATTTAGCATTTCTTCTGTCCTTTATCAATCTGCTCTCCTATCATATGAGCACATCAGAAAGATGTATGTGAGCGTCTGACCTGTTTTGATGCCTGATTTTTGTACTTTTCCAAGAACTGGAATATTTTTATTCTTATACTGTAGAGAGCAGTTAGTTAAAAATCAGACTGTACAGTGTTGTCCTCTGCTTTGGGTTCTGGGTTCTTTGCATTAATAGTGTAACAATCAGGTAATGAAGTAAAGCAGGGCACACAACTGAAGGCACTGGTGATCACTTGCTGTAGTATTGTGCTGTGCTTGCCTGAGGTTTTAATGGTCCCAATTGTTCTGGATTTTCAGTTACTTTTTTTTTGTACTACTAAGAATGTTAGTGCTAGTAAACATGTTGTGTGAGTAATACAGCTCTGAAAACAACATGAAAAAGTACATTATTAGGTAAATATGTGTTACAACAGCTTATTGTTATACATTGCTGAGCATTGCTTTGTCAATAATGCTGTTAGTAGTCACAGAGCCAAACTAGTCACTTGCTCAGTGGTGCAAGAGTGGAAGAAGTTATGGCTAATGTGTCACACAGCGGGTGGGAAACAAGCTGTGCAGAGGTGGGTAAAAGGGAGTAAGCACTGAACACATCCTTGGATTTGCTCCCCAGCACGCTAATAAATCCAGCTGTGCTGGCATCCTAGGATAAGTCCATACTTTTGTGTTGGTCCCAGGAACAACACAATCGCCTTAGCTGAACCCTGGCATCCAAGCAGTTTTATTTCTTGATCATCTAAAATTTGTGTTAAGCTGGACTGAAAGAGAACTGATCTTTCCATTAATGATTGGTAAATAAAATTTCTTAGGAAAAATATTTGAGCTGTATCAACCAAATGCTTCAGGTCTAGGCTTGTGTGGATGCAGAATGGATTTGGGATCTATTTTCTTAAAATTTTCAAGAAAACTCTCTGAGAGAAAGCACACCAGTTCCTATTCATTAGCCTCTTACTAGGTAGACTTTACATTTTTAAGGTATTTTGATAATAATCAAGGTTAAAGGAATTAGTTGTTATTTTCTGTCAGATGACCTCATTTATAACCACTGTTTGAATTCTATTGTTCATGCCAGACATGAAGCTGATCACTTCACATCTCCACCATAATGAAATGGGTCTTAAATTTTTGTTCAAGCCAACAAGGGCTTGCCATTGCTGCAGAACAACCTGAAAATCCTTAACATAGTTTAACCGTATGCCTTGGATTAATCATAATTTCCTTTTCACCCACCACAACTGATGTATAAAGTAACCAAACCCAGGGATTTAACATATTTAAGTACAAAAATTCAGTTTGGACACAATTACCACTAGGTGTAATTGTAGATTAGTAGCAAACTAAAACCAAAAATACAAAGTTAGGTTTAGGCACTTTAAACAAAATGATAGTTGAAGGTGCTCCATAGTGATTGAAGTACAATAATAACCTGTAATGTGAACAGAATTGAGTAATTCTTTTTTTCCATGGTACCAAAGCAATGCTCCACAAGGAGTTCTATTTCTATGACTGGATTGAAATCTTTTTATTAAAAAAGAAACTCCTTCCTTTGAATTTTCTATGGCAAAAAGACCAGCAAATTTGCCATAATATAGTAAAATTCCTGAAACAACAGACTCTCATGTTCTCTTTCCCCCCACCCATCCCTCAGACCTAAGTCATTTGAACAGAGGGAATTCCAAAACAAAAGTATTTTAAAATAGTGTCCTTGAGCTTATGTCTATTTTAACTGATCAGGTTATGAAGTTGCCTTTAACCTTTATGGCATTACTAAGCTAGTCACAAAAACAAGCTGTAAAACACAGCAAAATGATGAGCATTTCTCTCCATTTTTATTTGACTCAAAAGGAACTTATAAAAACACCCAGGAACAATGAACATTTGAACTCAAAATGATCCAGGTTTATTTTTACTCCAAAAGAAGTCTCAATAGAGATATTGATTTTCTAGCATTCTTCCAATATTGCACAGAAAATGGCCCTGACCTTGCAATCCCTAGTGGAGACGAGGAAGCAGTCATTACAGTCATGGGTTCCCATTGATTTTAGTGGGATTACTTGCATAAGTAAGGGTTTTCAGGGTATGACCCAGTGTTCCATTAGCAGTAAGACCAAGTATACGTGGATGTCAGTTCCATTCAGTTCAGAAGGGTGTGGTTTACCTTCCTGTTACATATTCATCCTATGATTTTATTCCTGCAGATTTATTCTACGTATTTTTTTGTTTTCTGGCCAACAGAGCCTCATCATTATGTGAAAAGTACTGGTCCTCCTTTGATCTGGAGTAGTTTTTTTCTATATCTTCAAATGTTCTCTGCTCTTACACCTTTTTCTTCCTTTGGTTCTGTTTTCTATGATGAAAAAAAATACTTTGGGCTAGGCATTCTCTCTCACTGTATTTTTTAATTAACATATTTTGGAAGTCTCTAGGGACAAATGAGTACAAGACATTACTGTACTTCGCAAATTAAACACAGAGTAGTAGACAGAAAGCTAAAGCCTATGAGCCCTTTTCCAAACAGAGCGAGGTTCTCCTTAATCCTTGGGAGGTTTCTTACACCCCGTGGCTCCTATAGGAATGCTACTCCAGAGCCTCACTGCTCGGATGGGTAGAAACCACCTAACTGACACTGTAAATACATTCACAGCCATTTTATACATATCTGTTCTTGTGACAACCTTGTCCTTTATCTCAAATAGTTCTTTTCCTTCTTCAATATTGAGTCACTAACATGGCAATGGTAAGGAGTCACATCCCTCTGCCTTCATTTTGTTTCATTAAGTGTGAGGAAGGTGGAGGAGAGGTGTGCAAGAAAAAGAGTGACTACATGTTTGTACAGTGCCTTGCCCAATTGCCTGGTCATGGTTCAGGGCTCCATAGGCTGACTTTGTTTCAGCTGTGAATAATAATGTCCCCGAGTATGTTGCCTGTTTTATTCTGGATGGACACCATTAATTTATTCAATTTTCATTGAGCTGCAAAGCTTTAGTCCAAGAATACTAGCAGTTGATTATTTTTGCCAGTGGTATTTTCAAAGAAATGAAGAAATGAAATGTACAGTATATGTCAGTTTGCAGTGATCGTTCTGATGTTCCATTTGCAATGGAAATGAGCATATAACATATTCATGTGTACAGATAAGGAAAATGACAAACATTAACAACCCTTGTTCTATTCATTTATAATATTCAGTTAAAAAAAAATCCTTCCATTCCATAGTTTTTAGTTTTATTTCAGTAGGACAATACAAAACAAAAAAAATATGAATTAATGGATAAAATACACTCAATTACTTTCTAAGTAAGTTTCCTGAAAATTACTATAATCTAAAACACAAATTCTTTGTAAATCTATCTACTAAAAATATGTAATACCCTGCCAACTTTATTTTATTTTTATATTGCTTTATATGTGTATCAAAGATAAAATTGCTTATGAAACCAAATAAATCAGAGAGTGTGTGTGTACACACTTATATTCTTGTGGCCATGCAGTCTTTGATGTGCAATTCTCAGCCTGTTTAAGCAGACTGCAGTGTTTGCCTTATCAGTGTCAGTCAGTTTCTGCACAATTTAATCTGCCACTAAAAATAAGTTTTTTGCTCTTATGGATATAAAACAGTATGCCAAGGATAAATCAGTGCAGCTTGCCTTCCTTAAAATTTTAGACACAACCTGAAACTGCAGCTCTTTTCTTCTCTCATCTCAATGGGACGTTAACGTAACAATCACAATCTTAAGATGGGGAAATTGTTTTGAGCAGAAATAAATTGTTCTGCCAGTATTGTCTCATGGGGTAACACTAAGGCACATTGGGCCTGGGGTTCACAGCTTATGGTATCTGGTTTTGAAGGACTGGAGTGAAAGTAAGAACATGTAGAGAAAGGAGAATAGGATTTAAACATAAGTTCTAGATGGTCCAAGTGAGTCGAAGCGGTTCAACATTAGACATCCCAGAAACCTGCAAAGAGGCTTATTCTCCAACTACCTTCCCTGATGCGTAGCCGTCTCCTACCAGAGCCCCTGAGGAATCATTCTCTGTGAGTGTGAAGATTCCCTTTTTTCCTCTTTTGTTGAGGTATCTGAAGATATTGGGCTTTAACTTACAATTTATATTTCCTGAACAACAAAGGTAAAAATATCTGTGTTTTTCTCCGCAGCTGCCAGGAAAGAGAAGTACATTATTTGCAGCTGATAGGGGAGCAGGAGGGGAGAGGGCTTTTGTCTGCTGCTGCTTCCCCGGGCCTGGAGCGGAGGCTGCTGCCGGCTGGGAAGGGAAGAGGAGGCTGGAGCAGCCACCGCTGCTTTCCCAGGGAGGCTCACATAGGCACAGGCGTGTGTGTGACATTCGTACGTTTGCATGCTGCGAAACAGATCGCTAAATTCTGGACACTGTGGGTGGCACACCCAGTAGAGAGAAAACAAGCTGCCCCTCAGAAATGTGAAGCTGAGGCTGACCTACCCGCAGCTCCCCTGCCCACGCTGGCAGGGCACCGGGGCACCCGCTGGCACCTGCGGCATCTCTGCCAACGTGGCCGCTGTACAGCAATGCCACAGGCGGAAAATCCTTCTGATCAGGCACTCCCTGTGGTGACCCTGACCGAGTTAATCACATCACCCATCTTGAACGTTTGCAGTAGGATGATATAATTTATGTGGGCCCTAGAAGATAGATGGAGACATCACATATCGATCACAAGGCATCGCTGCCGGTCTTTCTGTTGGTTTCCATCCCTGTGATGTGTTTTAAAAAATATTGTATGATGCAAAATTATACCTGTAAAACCTGCAAGTAGAAAATTACTGTGTGCATTTATCTTTAATAACAACCTTGTGCATATTTATAGTACTAGTTTAGTAGAATGTGTTATACTAGTTTATTTCCCAGTCTGTTTTAAATGATATTATTCATTAGTAGTCATGAAGTGGTATGACATATTTTTTATGCTGCTTGTTTGTAACAAAGGTTCTTAGTACCTTTTCATAATGAAAGGGGATAAATCCTCACATGGAATTTGTGAAATTGGGCTTGTAAGAGCACGGAGCATTGTCTTAGGGTATTAAATTAGCATTTGGTACTGCTCTGCTTTGTATGTATTTCTAGCAAATGTTTCAGCTACAAATCACTGTAATGCACCTGTATTCTGGTTCTTCAATTCATATAGCATTTAAATCCTGCTGGTAGTGTATTTTATAAATATAAATATGCAATTTAATTTAATTCAAGCATGCAACACATAATTTTTCTTCTAATTAAAATATGATATTGCAATATGGTAACTGCCTAGGGCAAATGGGACAGATCACATATTGCCAAACCAAAGGGAATACAGCTACTGCTCAGGAGGCTCGCAGGAGGAAGGGGGGCAACCCTCCGAGCCCCCAGCGCAGGGTACCAGTAGTGCCCTGCCTGGTGGCGGCTGCCCACGGCGGGTGGGGGCACGGGCCTGGCAGCTCTGGGTCCACGCGCCCTGCGGTGCTGCACCGCCCTGTTGTCCTTCCATTCCTGTGCAAGAAAGCAAAAGCAGCACAACCGCAGTTAGTTTCACTGCTGCCTTGTTGTGTACCGAAGTTGGCTGATGTGCAGCAGAACGCAAATAGTTCTGGGAAGGAGGAACTGCCTGACCGCAGCAGCTCGAGGGATTCCTATCATGCTCTCTCAGAATCGAACAAAACAACACAAATAGACCTTCTGCATAATGACTCAAAAAACTGTTAATGGCCATCTTTAGTAACATAGCAACAGCCCAACCCTTGAAAAGAGGAAGTTTTCATTGAGAAAGCGTTTCATTTTAAACATTGAAATTTGGTATAATGTGGAGTATGAAATAAGTTTTGAAAGGAAGCTGATGATTAAGAAGAAATGCAGTGGGCATTTAATAAATGGAGGAACCGCAAGATAATTAACTAGCATGCATAAAGATTCATGCTTTATACCAAAATTTTAATTTTGCACATAAATGTGCCTGATGTAGGCAGCATTTAATCACCTAGCTGACAGGAGTAACTACTTTCATTTAACCTTGACTGAAGATCATGAATTCTAACAGGTTTAATTGGATACATCATTTAACAGAATGAACAGAGCAAATTTTTCTCAATTCATAGATTCTGATTGACATGCACCAGCAATAAGGCGTTGCACAATTAAAGCTGATCTGTATTCCTGGCCTGGGCAGCAATTGCCATAGTGATGTGACACTGTTTGATCACTGTGGCACTGAAACTATACTGAATTTCCCCTTGTTTTGAAAAGGGCAATGCTTTAAAAAAAGAGAGAGAGAAAGAGATTTTGGCACTTTAATTTTTTTTTTTACATTAATCACATTTATATGCACAAACTGTAAGGGAAGGAACTTGTCTTGTTATCAGTAACTCAGAGGAAAGAAGGAAAAATGGAATCTTCTTTTATCCATTTAGCACATTATTTACAGAAAGTCAAAAATGTGGATAGTCAAATGAATTGTAACACATTAAGGGCCTGATTGCTCTGGGCTTCCATTTGAATAGGGAGTGGTGTTGTGCAGCTCTGCTCTTCACCTGCAGTTTGGCCTCTCTGTCCTTGGCCAGATCTGTTCCACATCACAGATAACTTGCCAGATGACTGGGGTGCTGAGAAAGGGTGCTCACATTGCAAAAGAGGTAGAGAAAAATGAGAGGAAAGACGTGGTTCCCGACAGTGAGCTGCACACCTTTCCTGGCACACAATGTTTCATATGATAAAACCCTTAAAAAATTAGCAGAGGAGCTGGCAACTTCCAGTTCCCCATGTGGCTCCTGTCCATCCATGCACCACCGTTTTCACTGCCTCTGGTGCCTTCCACAAGTCCTGGGTTTGACCTACATGAACTGGAATTGTTCTTCCACTGTTTAGCCACATATATACATATGCACACGCCTATATATATATATTTTATGTCTATGTTGTCCACTCATATTTTTGGTTCAGATACCTCCTTTTTATTTTATTCTTTTACAAGAAGATTTATTGAACATTGAATGGTGTGAGGGCAGTGTAGTGCACAGTGTGCTTCAGCCTGGCTCAGTAGAGCCAACACTGCAGTAAAAAATCATTCCTGGTACATGAACAACCTGCTAAAACCAGCTTCGAGCAAGTTCTGCTCTCCACCATGAGAGCTACAGCATCCATGCTCAGCGCAGCCGGTACCTTTTCGGCTTTTTTCTCTCTCTGTCCCCTTAGGTTCAGTGCCAATGTGCTTGTCCTTGATCTCACTTGCAGACCTACTGCTACCCACCTGTCAGCTGTCTCCCAGGAGCCATGCTCAGCTCTGACTTTCCCTGGGGAATACTGCAGAGTTCAGCCGAGCTGCATGGACACCTATTTGCCCAGCCGAGTTTGCTGCTGGAGGGGATCACACCTCTTTCACATGTGCTTCGCTGGCTGCCTGAACACTTGCTCTGTCCACGTGCACCCAAGGACACTGCTTCTCACAAGCAGTACGCCAGGGTCTTACAGCACCTTTCAGATCTTTCTTTTATCAGCTCCCCAGCCATTTCATTTTCAGCACATGGAGTCATTTGGGTGCTTTGCCTGCGACTCTCCTGAGTTGCATGTCGTTCTTGCCTTGTCCTCATGGTCAGTCATCCATGCTGAATTATCTTCCACTCCTCCCTCTGGGAATAACTAAGGCTTTGACCCAGTGGGACTGTTTGTGTGCTTAAATGCTTTGATGGACCTGACACTGAGCTGCTTGCTCCCAAACCTAAGGCAGCTGGGGGATTTCAGGCTGTATTTTCAGAAACGGTTTGTGCACTGGGAAGCATAGTCTAACTGAAAGTCAGCAAAGGACACTGACTTGTGCATTTTCAAGTATTTTCTCTGTCATCTTTAAACCTTTCTGTTCTCTTCAGTTTCCAAACAGACATCTTTGCAGAGCTTTTGATCTATAGAGTATATACAGCTGTGATAAGAACTATATTTCACTTAATTTCAGAATCTTCTGGGAGAAGGTGACATTCCTTTTTTACTGATATAAAATCAAGTTTGTAATTTCATTTTGAATGCTATTCTGAACAAGTGGGGGAAATCAGAAGACCAGCCACATTTTTCGCAGGTTCTCCTGAATCCACCTTTGGAGTGTGACCTGGACAAAACGCTGAGCGTGGTTAATGTTTACACCTTTCTTGCAGTATGTAATTTAACTTTCAGAAATATAAAATGGGACAGCAGAAATATTTTTATGTGTTCTTACAGTGTCCAGAGTTGTTTCTTACTGTTTTTATTTGAAGGAACAAGACACAATCCTGGCTGCCTTAACCACTGCCTTTGAGAGAGCTACAGCTGAGAAAATCCGCTGCCAGGAAGAAGTGAATAGAACTAACAAGGCTATTGAGCTGGCCAACAGATTAGTGAAAGGTCTGAGGTGAGGTCCTACAGGGCAGGCTAATGAAGCAGCCTACAGAAAGCACTTCTTTGTTATACACTACTGATCTGGCAATAACAGAGGCACTTAGCAAAGAACCTGATGAGCTGAAAAAATTATGTCATTATCATTCATTTTTTTCATAATAGAAACATGTTTTTGACCTTTGCATTTTCTTACATTTTGCCTCATTGTGGTATATATTAACTGTAAGATTACCTGGTAACTAACCTATCCACGAACATTAAGAGAAGAGAAATAGTCGATCGTAGATATTGACAATGAAGGCAATTTATTAAAATGCGATGACTATATTTGTAACAATTAAACAACACTAATGATACTGCCCTGGGTTGGGATACATAGAATACAACACAATTTGCACTACTTAGTTAAGCAATATGATAATTCTCTAATTATCTCTCTCAGACTTGCAATGGGTATTTCAGGAGAGAATAAATAATGGCAAAGCTACGAAGTATCAAAAATCCATATTGTCTCTTGATCCAGGCTGGCTCGAGGGAATCCAGACTCACTGATGGATTTTTCATTTATCATTCATCTACTGATGAGGCTGCTTTTTATACACACACACACTTTTTATAGATACTTTATTTTACTGTAACATTCATTTAGGAAATCTCTTGTGGTGCCTCACTGCCATTATAGGTTTTGTGCTCTTCTACCCAGTACTTTCAAGCTGAGTTTGATAACCAAGCATGTAGTAACCAGCAAAAATAGAAGATCCATTTGTTATTAAGCAAAATTATATGGCTGAGTTTGGCTAGTGGAACTTAAAATATAAAACAGTGCTTAGAGTTATTTCCTGAATCAATAGAAAGGATTTATTGACTAGCAGGGAGGGAGAGCAGTGCAGAAGGCCCATTGTTTCTGTTTAAAGAAGCAAGATGGATGCATTTAAAATGTTAACATGCTGGCTGAAAGTGTAATATATTTTAGTGATTAATAATGCCTGTAAAATTAAACCATGTACATTAGTACAGAATAATAAAATAAACAGCATATCAGACCTCTTTAAAGTGTGACGATAAAAGATTGTTCTAAGGCATCTGATAATAATATTTTCTTCCACCTAACATATCATATTGTTTGGTTCTACCATGTCCCTCCTGCTGGGGCTGACAAGTGCTGGAATAGCATACATATAGAGATGAAAGGCAAAGTGTGTGTATGTTGGGGGGGAGGCATAATGAAAAATAATCTAAATGAGGAAACAGAGATGAAAGAAAATAAAAGAAGGAAAGTTGAGCCACACACTAGATGAAAACCGTAAAATGAATTTTAATGGAAAGTCCTTCAGCTGGTACCTCCCAAAGCACCAGCTCCATGAAGAAGGTGGCCACCTCGACAGATTGGTGATGGGAACTTGAATTCGTTCCTGTTGTTGGCTGTGCCACACTTGGTCAAAGGCAGTAATAACCATACGACAGCTAGTTGGTGACTGATAGGAAAAAATCCGTTTTAATCTGGTCTGAGGTAAACAATAGATCACTGTTTACTACTAGCAAACAGTGTAATGCTGACACTGCTGTACTGGCAGTCCTGGCTGTTTCTTTGCCTTATTTTTTGCTGAGAAGACATGCTCTTATTTCCCTAGTTGCACGGTTAAGCTACTGCTGTGAGGAGGAAAATAGGAAAATAAAGTTCACAACATTTCTTATAATAAGCAAATATGTAAAAATTTCTTTATTAAACATTCTTTATAAATATACCTTTACCGTGACAATAATAACAAATAACCAAATGTGTCTGTTTTCTTCTATTTCTTAGGGAAAGTGTTGAGCAAACAGCAGGGGAGCTGAGAGTGTCTAGCCAGGATCCCAGGGAAAACCTTGCGCCCAGTGTCATGTCAAATCTCTTATTGACTTTATGGTATAAAAGATCCTGCCCAAAAGTAGAAACTGTTTTTTTCCTGCATTCTTCTCTGAGCCCTGGCATGCAAGGACTATTTTGGGTGTTTGCATGAGCAGTTGTTACTCTGTACCAAGGAATTCTTTGCTTCTGACAGGTGCCAATTATGCTGTGGACATCTGCCCTGGAGGCATTGAATCAAGCTGACAACTCATTTTATGTCAATCAAAGAACAACCATTTTCAATAATTTCCCATCCAGCTGGGACTAAATTTGAACGAGTGATCTATGTATTAGAGACATTACCAATCCACAGAGACATTCAGAACCGTGATTATGTTCTGTTTTCCCACAGAAACTCTTGCATCTGCACAAGAAAGCAACAACTTTTTCCACTATGCAAGAGGAGGCTGACAACTCAATTTTGGTCGCTTACTGCCAAACTCAACTTGCAACAGTCAACTCGTGTCAGAATAGAAGGGGCTTTTTTTTGCGTTCAGGCTTGCCACATGCAAATCCTTTCTGTTGGTCCTCTAAGTGATGTGAAACTATAAAGTAATACTGAAGTACTCACTACTGTTTAGCCAAAGTAGCAGCTTTTTGATAAACAGTTAGTAAACAATGTTTCTTTAATTCTGTTTTCTAGGTAGAAAATGACAGCTGGGCTTATCAACAGAGCAGCATCAGGAACAAGAGTAAATGCGGTGCAGAAATGTGTTCCCGATCACAATCTTTCACTCCTGCGATAGTTCGTTTTCAAAGTGGTACTGGCATAAGCCAAAATCTCTGCCTGCTTTGCTTGAAAAACAATAAGGTAAGTGAGGGCTTGCATACAATGCTTTCTTCACAGCTCTATATTTTTTAAAAATACACAGTTAACCAGAAAAAATCTAACAGCTATTCCATTCACTTTTTGACCTGTTAAATAACTATGTTGCTGGTATGAACTTTCTTCAAATACTTTATTTAATAGAACAGTATATTTGGAGGCAATGAATTGGTAACATGTTCTTCTGGAAAGGACCAAAATGTGCCCCTTGTTAGTGTTTGAAGTACATTTGCTAGCTGACTGGAGCAAGTGGCGACAACTAACCCACAGACCTTGGAAGTATGGTTAGCAAGCCAGAACAGTAGGCAGGCTCACCTTCTTGTTGTACTCTGTTGAATGCTGTGCCCTGCTGTTTGCATAAGGGGACCGACTTTTATTATTCTATTCTCTCCCCACTACTGTGCACCAGGGCAGCACAAAGCAAGATTTAGTGCTTGGATATAGTATTTGCTTGCTAGCCATTGTTATAGTTAAGGCTGCACTGAGACTTCTGTCTTAACCTGCTGTTCTCCCATGCTCATAATATTCTTTTTTTTTAAAAAAAATCCCTTTCATCTGAAATTTTTCATGCTTGTTATCAGCCGAAATATGATTTTTTTGGCAAGCATGAATAAAATTCATTCATTCCTATTCGAATTATGCAAGGAAGGGGGTGTGGAGAAAGGTCTCTTTTTTGCACATTCACAATTCACAAAAAAAAAGCTGCATATTACAAGCTGAAACTTTCCAGGTGGCTAGTTTTGACTGAAGGATAGTCTTCATGCTAATTACAAAGAGAGAATGACTGAAAGAAAAATGAAAGAGAAAAAATTAAAATGACACATATTGTGATTAACTCATTTGTTTTGTAGGTGTGTCATACAAAAGGTCCATTGTGAGCCACTTAGAGCAAGTTTGAAGTAACAATTTCATTTAAGTTACGATGAACTACTATAATTACATAATATCAGTGTTTTGTACTGCAATTTCACTCAGAATCTCCCTACAGAAGCTGCACAAGATTTTGCTTATGCAAATGTGGAATCTCGCAATGAAATCAGTGCAGAATCTTATGAATCATTAACTTTGGCCAGAAAGCTAGTCTGGGGAGGGGGGAAACGGTGTGTAGCAGCAGTTACTGTCTCTGTGTGCCATGTCTCTCTGAATGCCAGGCTGCTACGGAAAATAACTCAGAGTTTTTGCAGTTTGTTCCAACTTCCTACACTGACTGTCAGGGACAAAACAACCACTAAAGCTTTGCTACTCTCTTTTCCTTGCTATATTCCCGTATACTGGTGGACATAACAGGCTGCACATAATCTGATCAGCACTGTGTGACTCTCCACAGTACCAAAGGACTGCTCCAGCAGAGGGTACCTGGGCAGTAGAAGCTAGGAGTGGTAGAACAGTCTCCTGTAACCCATGGAAAAAAGGTGCTGTCATATAACCTTCTGTGTTCTTATAAAACACCTGGAAATAAAATGCAAGCATGTGAATAAGGCAATATAACTGTAATTTTAAACATCTGAAAGCCTAACTGGCAAAGGTTCCCATAGTAATTGCTGATCTTACTCCATATGGAGCAAAGATGAGTTCAGAAATTCCTCAGCACTAAGTTCCCTGCAACCTCCTGGAGGCAAAATAAGAATGGTTGGATTCAGTGCAGGAATCCTCATCTGTTTTTTCCCTGACTTTTGAGTGAAGTAAGGAGAAATGAGTTTTTCCCACTGATGCTGCTTGTTCTTACAAAAAATGAGTGAATGCTAAGATATTCCAGCTTCTCTAACTAGGAATTTAAAACTCAACCTTCATCATTCCGGGTCCCCATTCCAGGAACAAAAGGTCTTGATCCAGTTACTGTGTGGACGGATGATACAACAACTGCTAAATAGAAAAGTGATGGCAGTGCCCAGCAATACCATGGCCACACAAAAAGCCCCCGGTCTTACACATATAGTCATTATTGGCATCTACTGATCAACCTTCAGCTCCAGGGATCAAGTGGATAAAAGTTAAACCTGGTTCAGATTTAAAAGTTATCTATTTGAGTCAAAAAGGGAAAAAAGAGCTAGTTGGCAGCTACAACCACTACTGAGAGTAAGAACAGCTACTGAGCTATCTACATGGCAACTATTTTTCTCTGAACTCCTGATGTTGCACAAGA
Organism: Pterocles gutturalis; assembly: GCF_000699245.1. NCBI lineage: Eukaryota > Metazoa > Chordata > Aves > Pterocliformes > Pteroclidae > Pterocles > Pterocles gutturalis. The sequence goes on from NW_010102456.1 coordinate 25,790, forward strand.
TGTTTTCTTAACACCCCAGGAGCCATAACAAATCTGCTAAAGCATGTTCCTACTTTAAGCTCATGGAATTATAATTAATAGGATACACTACACCAGCATTGTATCCATAATCTTTTGCCAGCCCTACACTGGGATGACTTTTATTGGTCCATCTTATACAGCAGGTATTTCTTGCTGGAGACCCTGTTTTGGTAGACAACTTGGAAGAAATGGTCGATCTCGTATTTGACCCAGTACTTGAAAGTTATTTATGTTCAAAGTATTTTTTAATAGTCTGTTATTTTCTCCATCATCTATCTCTCTGATTATGTTCCACAGGTATTCAAAGTATCTTCATCTGAAGGCTCTCTTCCTACACCTGTATTATAGTTATCTTAACTCCCAAGGATTGCGATGCCCTGGCCACATTTGACTCTAGCTGGATTTTTACTTGTCTATTTGACCCTTTCTTACCTTACACCCTTGCATGTACTACAGTTCAATAATTGCAGTTTGAGCTCCTTTCTATCTAGCTGAATAGTCCTCCCCAACACACCACCATCCTGATGTGTAATCACCCAGGAGATATAATCATTCGCTTAGAATAAAAATAATTCTCCTACCGTTTGTTCCTTGCCTCCATTCTGCCCTTTTTCTCTGATTTATTACACTGTATTCCTTATGGAAATATTTTGACATCCATCCCTTCTGTTCAAGCCTTGTGCTCACCCTTTGAGGGAGTGCTTTGAACAGAGGAAGGCCAGGATGAGTGGGTATCTCATATACTCACTCACCCTTTTATTCCAGTGTCATTTCCCCCACCTCCTCATTATATTCCTGAGCCCTTCCCCTCCTTCTAGTTCAGCTGTACCTACTGCCCCTCCTACAGCTCCCTTCCCTCCCCTGCCCCTCTAGTAAATGACAGAAAATATTTCCTAACAGCCTCTGCTACTCAGGATTGTGTCTCAGTATATAGAGATCCCGAGCCCCTGCATATTACTTTCCCTGCCTTGTCTAAGCTCTTGAAAACACTTGACCCCCCAACAAGGTTGCAACAGGACAGCACTTACCTACAGCACAGGCTGGAGAGAAAGTGCTGTTAATGCACTGAATTCCTTCGGCTCTGATCTTTGCTGCTTAGTTAGACTCCAAGAAAGTATTTAGTGAGCCAGATCACTGAAATTATTACTCTTTAAGCTTAGTCAAAATTACTGTGAAATTCCTTAATGAAAAAGTTCAAGCTGAGAAGCAAAACGTTTTCGAATTCAGCCATCACATTGCCCCACTCAGTACTGTACCTTCCACCTCTTCTTTATTGCTACCTTCATTTTCTCATGTTGCATTACATGCTGCCTGTTGGCTTTGCTTGTTACGAGTCCGTCCCCCTCCCAGCTGCCACCCCCCTATGGTATTGACAAGCAGAAAGCTTTTTATGCTAAGTATTGATCTAGTGGTATCCACCAGCCCAGGGCAGAAGAGCATCTTTAATTTCTTGCTCCGCCGGTAGCAATTGATTGAAGGATTTCCACAGTGTCTCGAGACTCGGAAAGTGGCTGCTATTCAGTAAATGTTGGTTGCAGTTCTGAGTCTGAATGCATGCTGAGGTTTTGCTCTTTCTGTGGCAATATGCTGTGTCCTGGGGCAATGAATTCTGCAGTGTGCAGAAGAGCAGAAATGGGACCGCACTCACACTGACTGCCAGGCTGCTGTTCTTGCATGCAGGGACATAGGTTTCACCAGATTTTACACCAGTTCTCCACAGAAAGGTTCCAAATCTGCTCTCTAAATGGGACTTTTGGGCATAAAGAACTTGAATCATCTTCATTGTCACTCGGGATGCTTGAGGTCAGTTTGGAAACATTTGGAAGGCCCCGACTGAGGACATTTCGTGAGCATTCGCATTACTCTCACATCTGTCAGCAGGACAGCACTTGCACACGCTGGAGACCTCACAGCACAGTGTACCTTTTACTGGCCTCAGCAGGCTGTACAGGCCTCACTGGACTCAGAGGAACGCACAATCTAAACTCATTTCTGCTATTATAAATCTAGAAAAACTTTGCTACAACTCAGGAGATGGTTCAGGAGTCACAGCACAGCTAGGAACCAAATTATCTCGGTCTTCCCAGATAGCATTCATCGGCCTACAAATAATGCTTTATGCAAATCTGCTTTCCATTTTGAATCTGTTAAATCTGCTTATGGACAGTAGATATGCACAGCTGAACGGTGGGCACAGAGACGCTAATATAGCCATGCCAGGCATCCAGGACTTGTGCAGAATGGTTTCAGGCTTCAGAGAATACCAGAACACCAGCTTGGATTCAGCTCTTGAATTCATAAATTACCCTTGTCATTACAACCAATTTCAGTAAAACCCCACACCTGAAACCATCAAATTCCAAGGTATTTGAAGCAATGCAAAACAAATTCCTTTTCCTGGACCCAGGCCTTTTGCATCAAGGGCTCTGCAGGCGAGTTGAAGTGAAGGGCACCCAGTCTGCTGCCTGCACAGCACCGCCTTCAGAGACGAGCTGCCTTGCACAGACACGGTGACAGACTGACAAGTTGCTGCATGTAGTTAAACAAACCAAATGGCACAGTAAAGGTAGGTAGCATTTTCCAGGTACAACTGCATGCTACCATCGATAAAAAAATCTCCCAGTGGAGCATAAGCATCCAGTAGAGCTTTCACTAAGGTTCAAGGTGCTACACGTATGTGTGGCTTTTTGTTGGCTTTTCAGTGTCTTCAGCAGCACACAGCTTCCCTGCCTGAATGCCAGAATATGAGTGTTAATAACTGCAAATCAAACAGTAACTTCATCAGAGCACAGTGCAGCCTTTAAAAACCTCCACTTGTAGATGGCACAACTTCATGTGATACATTGCAGGTATGAGCTGAAATTCTGAATGTTTTGAGATGTGATACTTTGGGTACCATCCCGGTATTTCTGCTCAGCAGCTAGCTCCACTAACTGGGGATTAGCACCCCAAAATATTTCATCAGTGAAGGTGGCTGCCACGGCCTGTATACGGCTCCTCCCAGAAATAATTGTAGGAAATAGTCATAAATCTGGATGTTCAGTGTGCATTTATTAGGATTGAACAGAAAATAGTTAGCTAGTATAACCTTCTTATGCTGTACAGAATACAGTTCACAATTCTACTTCTTTCTCCTGTGTCTAGTAATTGAAGATTTAATTACTAAAATCTATGCTTATTTATTATGAAGTTTTAGGAAGATATAAAACATGAAAAAGATATATGTATTTACTTTATTAATATGGTTTGATTTATGGATTTGCAAACTTCCCACTTCATCCTGAACCTGTAAAGCAAAAAAAAAAACTTTAAAATTGACAGTGTTTTAGAATTAATTACTGATACTCTTTTTTGGCTGCTGACAGTAGTTTCCTTCAGGATATTCTTCTGACTGAGAAGCTGTAAACAACAAGTCTCACAGAAGCAGAAATAGAAATTAAGACAAACAACTAAAAGAATAACATCAGCTACAATAATAATTATTTTGATGCTGAATTTAGCTCCTTTGGGTCTAAAACAAATATGTTTCTTTTATAGAACCGTATTTATTTCATAATCTGTATTTTTCAAATGATTTATCCATGGTGAACATATCCGTGTGTATGTGTCTACTCTTGGAGAATCACTGTATTTCCACCACTAGAAAAATAAAAGAAAACTTTTAAAATCAGCATGAAACTCTTTATTTCAAGTTAAAACCTGCAAGAGGATAACCTTAGTGTTCCATTTTAAATACTATCCAAACGTAGCTTTCTCTGGTACATTTTTCCACAACTCGTTATAGTGACAACTTGTTAAAACTTGTATCACTATTTATACCCAGAACTACCTTGAGCTGTTTGCATCTGTTGGCCCATTTACGCAAGAGACCATCTCAAAGACAGGCCTGGCCAGCGGCAGGGCTGGTGGGCAGGAGGCATCACTCAGACACTGTTTTCGGGCTCGGAGTGGCCACAGCTGGCTGCAGTCACAGCTGGCCACTGAACGTGTGGGTCTCCACGTGAAAGTCAGGCATACTGAAAAGTCAATAAAAGCATTTTCCAACTCCATAACTGCTTTGCAGGGCGTATGACATTCCTTTCTGCTACGGTGATGCACATGATTATGCATCTTCTGCAAGCAGTTACTGAACGTGCAAAACAGGAAGCGGATGTTAAAAATCCTTGCGTTATTAAATGAGGAATCATATCTAATTTAATTAAGAGATAAACATACCCTTAATAGTAAGCAAATGTTGTCAGGTGATATCAGTTGTACTTGCATCTTTTCCATCATCAGAGCACTTTAAAAACCTTCTTATTTACGCACAGTATGTCCCTCTGAAATAGGAAAACAAGGCTTTGTTCAGATGGCGAATGAAGCAGAGTTCAAAGGACCTGACCAACGAGTATCAGCAAGTCAGTAAACTCAAAATGTATGCTACCAATAAAATCCTTAAGGAAATCTCACAAGAGTTGTGTTTTTGCAGTTAGGTTGCAGGAATTTAACAGGCATAGAGTTGAATGTTATGACCCACCTGGCTGACTCTCCTAGCTTCAGGCTTGCGCTGCAGTCTGCATGAAGGATGTGGAAATGTTCTTGGAGCTTCACGTAGTTATCATGCCTGAGCTGTCCTAACAACTGATAGTAAGATGTTTCAAAGAAACAATTAAATGATGGTCCAGGCATTAATAGCATGAATCTGTCTGCCTTGTCATGGTATTATCATCTCACAGTCTTCAGACAACCTCAGACTTACACAAAAATCATTGTGTTGCCATTGTAAAACGTCTTAGTTTAGTAAATCTAAAGATTGCAAAGAACCTATTTCAGAGAGAAAACTGTAGAACACTTAGAAGATAAAAGCAAAAATTTTGTTAAAATTCTTTGGGGAAAAGATAAGCCTTCAAGGATTTTGAAAAAGGCACACTCCTTCTTTGTGAGAGTGCGGCACGCACTTACAAGAATTTTTACTGAATGCCACAAGAGCTGCATTTGAATGGTAAGCTGTGGGAACTCACAAAAATCCAGGCAACGAGATTCCCCTTACTTTAGAAATCTATACATTTTGGACACATTTTTCTATATCAATGTAAAATGCAGTCATTTACACGGGTGAACTAAAGACTGGTAGCAATCCTACTACTCACTTTGAACAGAACAACCACACAAGATACAGAGACACAGAAAATGACCTCTTGATTTCTGAAGAGTTAAATTGCATCTACAAACTGTGTCAAGTTCCACTTGGAGTAAGCTCTGGTGTCTAGTGCATTTCTGCTGCTGGTTATTCTTTCTTAAACTTTCTGTTTCTTCAGGAAAGACATACTTGCATTCTAGCTGTTGATGAAAGAAGGGGACAATCCTGACATGCTTAGTCACATTCATATTGTGATTTTTACTGATGCCATGAAGGAGTGACAGATCCTTTAGTTAACATAATTGAAAAGGGAAGGAGGAGGAGAAGGTGGAGAAAGATTATACAAAATGGATCTATATTGCTTTTACAACAGAATTGTTTTTAGTATAATGTCACGCTCTTAGTGTGGGGGTTTCTGCATGTGTCATGATTCTACAGATGTTCTTGCACACTACATGCAGCTGCACTATTCGTCATGGCCAAATTTAATAGCAATATGCTTACTATGTGTTCCCTCTACTCTTAGTCCAAAAAAAGCCACTGAGAGGAAAAAAAATCCACTGCCTGGCAGCTTTCTTGCTTCCCTTCTTCATACAGCCTTTTAAAATACTTAAAAAACAAATTTTAGAAACACCATCTTTTGTACTAAATTCTGTGACACCTGCAATTACAGCTCTATTACCTTTGCTAGAATGAGTTGTCAGCTGTGTTCTTGCTAACTTTTATAATGCTAATTAAATAATTTTAAGTACCTGAAGAGGTAATATTCCTAGCAGCAGGGAGTTCTTCACGAGCTCGACCCTTCAAAAGGGTGAATACTTTCTGCTAAGTCCTGAGTATCTTCCATTCTCATTGACTGCAGAGGAAACTCGGGAACACTCCAAACCAGAACACTGCAGAGCCAAATGCTGTCAGAAATTTTGCATAGGCAAACTCAGAAGAGCTCTACTACTCTCCTAATTTTCAAATCCCAGATCTTTTTTGGAAGCATTCTCCTTCCTAAACTTTGTTGGTCCAAGGCCAATGTGTTATTCAGCTCTTCAGAGGGGACCATACCCTTGGGTTCCAGCTTCTTGCAGATGTATCCAGGAAGCCGAACAAGATTTTGCAAAATTAAAAGAAAAAAAAAATCTAATATTTTTTCTATTGAAAGGTCTAGAATGTGCTGAAACATGGGCTGTCTGGTTAGTGGCAAGAGAGGTAACTGAAGACTGGCAATGCAAGTAGAAATTTGGACTTCAGAGGAGAGAAACTGAAACCTGAAGTAGGAGCACATCAAACTAAACTGAACAGGATAAAACTCAAAAAGACAGTACAGCTGTAGAACAAGTTAGAAGTGTTACACTATCAGTAAATATATGAACAAAAATAGATGTTATAAATGAAAAGTATGAATTTAATTACTGTATCGCCTACAGTACAAGAAAGCCATTAACCTACTGGCACTAATCCAGTGGAGGCTGGAGCAGGCAGCATGTGAGAAGGGGCTGAGGGAACTGCGATTCTTCAGCCTTGAAAAGGCCAAGAGGGCAAGGCGATTTATTGCTGCCTAAAATATACTTTGTAAGAGGCTACAGAGAAGACAGAGACAGGTTTTTCTCAGAGGTGCACATGGGCAGGAAAGAGCCAACTGTCAGAACCCGGGAAATTCTGACTAGGGATTAGGAAAAATTCTTTACCATGAGTGGTGAAATATTGTCAGAGTGGTCCTGGGTGTGGCACTCAAGGTGAGGCTCCTCCAGCTGACGAGAACTGTACACGCTCTCATTGAGAGGGGCACACTTAACTGATCACCAAGATATGAACGACTATACTTGTGACATTAAAATATACATATGTTTACAAGCATGGTTGAAAGTTTGAGTGCTTATAAAACACAGAAGCAAAGATGAATCAACAAACCATAATTTTTTTTTGCAATGGATAATCATATTTTTTAAATAAATGCACCATGTCTGTACTATTGTATTGGAGGTATTTTAAAACATCTTGAATTTAGCACATGGTGGAAACACTGCATAGATGTAAGATATGTAGGCATGTATCAAGTTGATGGAAAAGTTCTTTTTGTTACCAAGAAGCTGATAAGATAATTTTGGAAATGTATAACAAGTGTTTCTGATACTAAAGATGTCCATCTCTGAACACAGACTGTTAAAGAAAATGGAATATTCCAGTGAGTCTTTTCAGAAGAATGCCAGCAAATAGCATTGAAATATGTAATAGATATGTGAAGATATTAGTTTCCAGACTTCAGATGATTGCTTAGCTCAAAAGTTAACCAGATGTGACTATGACATTTCTCCTTCTGTTTCTAATCAAGCTCTAATCTTATATAAGGGATAGTTGTGTTTGTGTACAGACCCAACTCCAGAAATTGCTGTGAATTACCTCACGTGTAAAACCTCCCTGATAGTGTGTGTGTGGGGAGGTGTGTGATGCACCTTAGATTCAAGCATGTGATCTTAATTATCCTATACCCTTATAGGTTACACTCCTATATGGTCTCCTACAGCTACAGGAATTTTTGACTTACCTTTACAACCTATAGGTCTCATTTTAATAATCACAGTATTCCTCCTGATTGGGCAAAGTATATTGGTGATGAAAATCAAACCCTTTTGGTTAGCTGGTCTCCTGATGGCAACGAAGAAATACAGGTCAATCAGACCCATACAGATTATTGTGGTTCAAGACAGGACAGGTAAGTGTTAATGCTTCCAATATCTGCTGCATGATTCTGCAGTGATAGAAGGGTTTGTGAATCCTTGCTGAACTCTGCAATTCACACACTATCCAAAGGGACTTTACAGCCCAGTAAATGCAATTTTGCCAGTATTAGTAAAAAGCAACAAGGTTTGTATTGACATGACAGTGTAGGGTCTCACTGATCCCCTGGATTTGTCTGGGCCTAAGTAGATCTTAACTTGTTTTAGCTGTGATAGCAATGTGTACTTCCAGCTGCGAGGTGCTTTTGGCTAGATTTGTTTTAGTTCAACTCTAATTTATAGTAATAACAAAGGGTTATTCATTGTGGCTTGAACTGCCTATAGCTCTAGAGTAAGCCACAGGGAAGAGTTCAGACACAGATGATACAAACCAGTCATTTAATCACAGTAACCCAGTAGCGTTAAGAAAACATATAAAATGAAATTCAAGCAGACACCAGACTGGGGAGAAAGACATCCCCCTCTCAGGAATATCACACTCCTCCTGGTGATGACTCATCATAATACTCCCCCATTCCTTTCAAGAAATACCGAAGTGTCAATCTTAAGACCCAAAGGAGCACTGGAGGAGTAAGCATAACACTAGAGAATAGGGAAATTTTAGCGTAGGAATTTTAACTCTATTTTTAATGAGGCCTTCCTGTACTTATTAAGTAATTTTGACTATCAGACCATTTAAAACATTAATGGGACTAACAATAAATTCTTAGATCTGTATATTTTGTGCCTTTTGCCAATACTCTTTTGCCAATAAGAAGACTTTGAGTGTAATACTACATCTTAACATATCTTTAAGGTCCTGGAAGCTAAAATAAACACCATAAAGATCACTGAAGCTCGCAAGCAGTTTTGACCAGTTGCAGTCAATGCTGCTGTGCTCTATTTTCTCATGGACAAGCTGAATAAAATCAATACAGTGAATTAGTTCTCGCTCAAGGTTACCACTCAGGAAGAGGTCAGTGTGTTTGCGTGCTGCCGTTTTAATCTAGTGCTACCACTGGCTTACACCTTTCTTTCCCTCCCACCACAGGCTTTTACTGTTGTACTTCACAGGGCAGTGCAGTGAGCAAAACCCTCAGACAACGTGAGGCTGAGTGTAAAGAACCCAGCTGTGTGCATTACACCCTCAACTATCATTTGCATCGGTCTGTCCGCAAGAGCAAACTTGCTTCCACAGCCCAGTTAGCTCTCCCGGTACAGCATGAACCCTGCACAAGCTCCCATTTCTGACTCTGTGTGTGTGTACCTGTACATGTGGCCATGTAGCCCACAGAACTGCCCTTTGCCTAATGATTTTCAGGCCTTGGTTGCGTGACTTCTTGCTTTGCCACAGTAGGAGGGAGTATAGACAGGTTCAGGTATTTCCGCTCAGGTCTCCTTGCTGTAGCTTGAGCTGTTTGCGCTGCTAACCGGCTCTGCTGGGCCCCTGGAAACTTGGTCCTCAGGCAGCAAGTGTCAGTCTGAAATGCTTCCCGCAGACTGAGATTGCTTTCAGCCAGTCCAGGCTGCTTTCTCGTTAAGGACACAAAAGCATGATTTCACAGACGTTGCTGTGGCTGGGGAGCACCTCTGCAGGGACAGCCAATTTTCTCACTCTCCACTATCCATCCTCATCTCTAACTCCAGGAACCATATTTACTTTCAAAGTAGCTCTTCATGTCCCGAGTGCTGCTGCCGCATGTACATATTCCTCCTAGAACGAGCTGAATGGAAAGTGTTGTATAATGATGTCTGATTTAGCTTAAAGTGCCATCTTTTCCTTCACTGCATTTTGTCTGTGAGAAGTGTGCTGAGTCTTGTGCAGCTGTGTTCTTCCTCTTATTCAGCACAGATCTCTTCTAAGTTTTGCACCCATACCAGGAGTTTCCTTCTTCCCTTTGAAAAGAGTGATAAATGGGTATAGAGCAGAGGAGCCCAAAGCCTGCAAGGATGTGAGTCAGGACTAGGATGAAAATACTAACCTAATAAAAGGAGCTTCTTTGGCTTCCAGTGCATGTGTGGTGAGCCAGAAAGTCAAATTCCAAATGAAGAAGGGAACGGGATGACAAGGAAATTCAGGTTCAGTTGATGACCATACTTGTTTTCAAAGCACAGAGTATCTACTCTACTGAACCATAAATCAGCCAACCAGTGAATTCCTGCCCAGTCTCCTCAAGGACATCTGGAAGAGACCTACAAGCATCTCGCATGAGGACATGCACAGTGGCTGACTCCAGCAAGGTGCTGAGCACCTTCTGCTGTGGTCGAAGTTGGGGTGCTCAGAACACTCACCACCATGCATGGGTGGACCCTGCCTTTATTTGACACATTTCTGATTGAGCTGTGTAAACAAAACACAGTCCTGACTCGGGAAAAAACAAACTATATTTATTATCTAAAAATTAACTGGGGTTAAACCAACTGCCATTGTCAGGCATGCCAACCCTTAGAACAGTTTTAGCTGTATCAGGGATGTCTATAGGGAGTTCCCTTGGATCATTTGATTAAATTGTGCTCTTAGAAGTACGCTTGAAAAATGTCATCCTGGTGTAGGAGGAAAAGAAAGAAAATAAGGCAATAAAATTAATGGAAATTTGGAGAAATTAAATGATGTCTCATGTATTTTGACAATGTAGATATCAGTAGGTTTGCCAGACAGATCAGCTTCAGATTTCAGATACAGCTTAAGCAATATTTGACTTGAACAAAATAAGCTTGTCTAAACCACACGCTACTTGCTAGCCATATACTTGGCTTTGCCCTCTTGATGATTTTACAAGTTTATTTATGTGATAACAGCTCTGGCCATGCTTCTCCCAGGCTTGAGGTCCTTCCCCAGTCCTTGGGAAGAAAGCTGGTGGCTGACAACACGGTCAATTTCTGGCCATAGAAGTGCTTTAAGTAACAAGGTGGGCAGGCAACAGCAGCAAAGGGGAAAAAGATGAGAAGATGAAGAAATGAGAGACTGCTAAAATAATCAGGTACGGACAGCAAGAGGAAAGAGCATTGAAATGCCTGGAGGGCTGGGACAGAGAAATCCCACTGCACCTACTGTTTAATCATCACTTTGCTTTGCAAACAGCATATTGTCAGCGCCTCTCCCGTGCTGACGTCTGCTGCTGCACCCCATTACTTTCAACATCGGGCATAACTGGGCATAACTGAGGGATACATGGGGTCTTTGGCATCTGCAGGGAGTTAAGAAGAAAGGACATTCTAATTGGGTTTTTTTGCATTTTAAAGTGAGTTTGCTGTATTGGAAGGTGTTTGGTGGTTTTGGTGTTGTTAGGTTTTTTACTTGTGAATGTGACAAATTTGACTATGAAGCCTAAGAAACATTTTTACAGGTTCTTTTGAAACGAGCCTATACTTTAATACTGACTGTCCAGCCTCACACAACACGCTGTGACTTGATTTTTGCATTATTATGATGATGTATTACAGCACCGAGTAATAGAGATTGGTGTACTGAGTTCAGGTTGGAGACTCAAAACATCTGTCCTCTTGTTTGATTTTCCTAAATCTCTTTCTGACCCAAGCGCCTACATATCCTTAGTCTGGTCCCACTCCACACCTTGACCATATGGTCCTCTACCAGAGAGCAGAACAATTCCAGGCAATTAAGTCACTTGCCCGTTTCATCTGGAGATCTTTGGAGGTGCAAACAAAACACTGGATGGGGAAGACTTACTAATGCTCATAGTGCTTTAGATCACTTGATAATCTTTGTCCTGTGTTAGTTATTACTGAATGGAAATCAAATGCATGTGTGTTAGGGCTAGGAACAGATGGCACTTCTGTTCTGTGAGGAAGAAACAGGGGCAAGGGGGCAGCAAAGTTGAACCTCCCCCCTTCCCTGTCTTACCAGGATTCATTGTGTTGCCCTCCTGTTACAGTTGGCTGTGACTCTTTCTTGTTATAAAGAGATGTCAGAAGTTAGAGAGACAGACGATAACCTCAAATCCTTTACTGCATTTTACCAGGATTCTAAAAAAAA
>NW_010102456.1:37644-42481 GCF_000699245.1 Pterocles gutturalis
AAAAAAAATTAAAAAATAAAAGCCAGCTGAGGGAGTTGGAAAATGCACTGAGGCATTACACAAAGAACCTGATACATTTGTTGACCTTTCTTCTTCCTCCACCCTTCTCCTCTAAGACAGATTTAGAAGTAGTGGGTGCTTAGTGCTATGAGTGCCTTCTTAAAAATAATTTAGATGCTATTGTCTGTCTGCCACTTGGAAAACATAGCTGTTTCAATAAGCCCCTGCTGAAACAGAAAAAGAGGGTTTATTGAAATGCCTCCAAAAATGCACCAAAATTTCATTGTTTTCCTTGTCGGCTGAAACCCGTCTTGCTCTTGCCTTTACAGTCTTTTGTTTTATTTTAAAAATTGTACTACTGTATTCATAGTCTTTTCATTCTTATCCCCTATTTTACGAATGGTGTGTGTGGTATTAAGAACTGAAGGCAGAGATGAGAGAAGTGTTTTGAACTGACTAATTTGCAGGCAAGAAATAAAGCTCTTGTACGGTGGTCCCAGGGGTATCTTTGCCATGAACACTATTTGAAATGACATGTAATCTGGTACATTTCAAAGGCAAAACATTTCCTATTCTAAAGTATCTTCATGAGCCAGGGTTGGTTTACCTGTTTCCAGAGAATAATAAACTCCACCAGGGACAAGGAAACTCCTTCCCTCCCTTCTCAAAATTCCTGTTCTTTTTCAAAGGGGCAATTGCAGCCAACAGTTTATTTCTGTCCTTCCTTTTGCTGCTCTGATGGCTTATAACTCAGTGCTCGCTACTAATACATAGCTGAATGCACTTCTGCATTAAATACTAAGTAACAGAAGACAGCGCATCCCTGTACAATGCAATAAATAATGGTGTGGAGCTCCCTTTTTGTTTTTTACAACAGTGGAAAATTTAGATCTGGTTCTTACAGACTTCTAAAATTTTAAGCATTTCACCACATATCTTTGATCTGGCAATTTCTTAACAGAAACTTCTCTTCTAGAGAAATCAGAGTTCAACTGACCTTGGAATTATTGTATTAATACTCCTTCTCAGCACAATTCAGTGTTTCTAGCCATGTTGACATATTAAAAGGCTTACAGACAAAAGTCCCTATTTAATTCGTGAAGGCAGACATTTCAGAAAAGCCTGAATTTTGTCCATATTTTGATGAAGGTTTAGCTGGTCTCGCAAGCTGACACATGTAATCATCATCTGTGAACAGATTCCGTACTATGAGGAATGTTTCTATACATGTATGATTTAAGCAAGATTTAAGCTTATGACACCCAGAGTTTGCATTGCATGGTTTTAAAAGCTTTAAAAATGTTTTAAATGGAGAATTTGGCCACAAATAAAATACAAACCTTTTGTGCAAATAAACACTGATAAGTATTACGAATCTTTTCAATTAATTTCACAGCTGTTCTGCCCTAAAGCTTTTAGTTACAAAAATAGAAACTGATGCTTTGTGAACTCTCTGAATTTACATTGACCACTGTTTCAGCAGTTAACTTGATTTTGTCTCTAACTCTGCATGAAGTGAAATCAGGATACAGTGTGACTATAATAATGATCCTACACACTGTTTTTAAAAAATCAAAAACTTAAGTTACATCAATTTTCAAAATCTATATGCTTGTGCTCAAATGTACTGTCTCTACATAGTATTTTTTCAAGCGTGGACAGTGATGAATAAATTTTGTTACCTGAACAGAGATACTGAAGGCTCCTGGAAAGGACAAGCAGAAGTGATGGAGTTGCAATATCCAGAAAGGAGACATTTCTAACAGAATGAAAAGCAAAAAGCTCTCTCTTGAACCTGATAATGACATGAGACAGCCGACTAGTCGGGATGACTTGTGCTGTCAGTTTGCATTACCAGCCTCAGCCCTTTGAAGGACAGATTTTGCACTGTGAGTGACCCTAACCTGTGTTGTACTTGGATCTCTACCAAATCGGAGTCACGATAAAATATTATGCCCCACAGGTGGGTCTTACACCTTAACTGTTGTTTTCCCCCACTCTCTGTCAACTGTAATTCTTAATTTATGGGAATTTTGCCCAAATGTAAATTGGAACATAATGTGTCCAGTGTTCACAAAAACTTTCAAAGAAGGTAGCGCTTATCTCCTGGATAAACACTGCTCCTCAGTAGTGTTCATCTCCCTGGCCGGTCCCCTTTTAAATTCTGAACCATTAGATTAGTCTTGACTAGATTCTTTTACTGACAATCATAAGAAAATACAGCATTTACCATTAAATAAAAAAAATTCTACCAAATCATCTAGCAGTACCACTGGTCTTAAGTATTCTGACTACAACAACCAGAGAAATAAATGAGGTCTTTCCATTACTGCCGAGTGCTGTCACATGCTAACACACAGACGGCATTACATCTGGAGCACATACTATCTGACGAAAGTTACAGGGCTTGACTCAGACAGCTGCCTGGGTGAATGCTGCTGCTTTCTGAAATAACAGGTAGCCGTGCGCTCTTCTGCATTTTACTGGTGTATGTCATCAACCTTGCATAAGTGTGCTTGACCCTACTGCTGAGACAGAAAACTTGCTCACCCTCCTCTGACCAAACTACCTCCCCATGCCAGTGTGAGGACTTCCCTTTAGCCCCTTGTGTTGCCTGTGTGTAACGTTACCTTTAGCAAGACATTAATTTCATTTCTTATTTTTTCTTCAGATACATTTCTAAGATATCCACTTCTGTGTGCCCTGAAATATTTATACAGGCAATATGTAGGGAATCATGTTCCACTTCTGGGTTGCTTTTCAGATACAGCAGTATTTTGATAATACAGAATACCTAGCCAGAAAGCAACACAATATCCTAGCTCAGCTGATTTATTGAAACTATATTTTTGAGGGCTGTTTTTTTACTTTAGTGACTCATGCAATGTAGTGCCATTTAAACACTGTGTGTGTAGAACACATGCCTATTTGAACACTTCATTTTTTGGCTCAAAGTTGTACAGTGTATTTTTCTGTTTAGGGAACACGTTTGAATTTACCATTGACTCAGGAGAACTTCTCAATGTATCTTTGGGTCAAGGACAGGAAGCTGTAGCAGAAATAGCAATGGAAAAAGCATCAAAAGAAGGCCACTGGGTTATACTTCAAGTAAGTCAAAGTTCTTCATTATATCAGTGCTGCACTGCAGTGTTAAAAACTGAAGCTTCTAGCATGTGCCTAGATGAAAGAGTACTAAATAGTGATTTAAAACTTCCTTTGTCTTCGCCACAAGGGAAGCACGTAACTTCTATATATGCAAGTATCACATAAAATATGAATTGCAACTATCTTGTGTGTAGGGAGTCAACTAATGTATTTTCCCAAGCACATGATATCTGATTTACTAATTTATTACCCATTAAAAAAAATCCTTTAGTAAATAAATGTGTAGCAAAAAGAATTGTTACGCTGTATAATCAGATGAATAGATACAAACAGGGAAGATTGCTGTCATTATGCAGTATATTGTGCTAAACAGATGCACATGATTTTTTTCAAATATTGTGCAATATCAAACTGCTTCCTTATGTCTGGGTTTTTCTTGTATCAATAAAATGTTTCATATTTCAAATCAATAGCTCACTGGGAGGCCCATTTTTTCCTCCCTTCTCCCCACTCCCTCCCCATCTCTGAATATTTATTTTGTAGCAAAGTGGCTTGGCACATTAGAGAAATTATTGAAGAAACCCAGGGAAGGCAAGTCAGCAGGGTGAGCGGCTTTAAGTGTGGGGAACCTGCCCCTTCTCCTAAAGAACATCTCATTCCAGGGGGGACTTGGGAAACCTCCTATTAAAATAACTGATAAGCCACTACCTGAAACACTGCCTGATCACCGTGCTGCACTGGATAAATTTGACCAGGCAAGTAAAACACAACAGAAATAAAACTTTAAAAATGTGACTATTGAGCTTCTCATTTAAAAGCCAGTTGAAATGGTGAAGTCACTAAAAGCCTTCACAGGATATGCAATAATAAAGCAGAATGCACTTCATATCTTAAAGATTTGTTCACATATTCTAGAGTCAAATAACCACACACCTATCACCAAAAAAATCAAACAAGAAATTACTTCTTTTTGTTTTAAAGCACCACATACAGCTTCTAAAGACATGCCTGCATGAATGGCAAACAAAGAATATGCAGTGACCACAGATAATTACAGTAGTACAGAATAAGAATTTATTTTGGTTTAGTCTAGCTTAGTTTGATTTTTCTTGAAATGCGAGACCATACTTTTTCGTGTCTCTGGAGTATCTTTTATGTATTCTGAGTATATATTCTGTTCACTGAAATCAGGTCTTCAGCAGAGGTAAAACAGTGAGGTTCACTGTGCCAATTTATATTGCCAAGGATTTGGTCCAAAATGGTTGGATCATATGTAAGAGGAAAGAGCGCTTTGGCTGCTAGGTTATCATATTTTCCTCTGTCCTTTTTAATCTTTGTTTTGGAAGGCTTTTAATAAAAACAATTCTTGTTTGTGCCTCTCAAAAGATAGATACAAACATAGGTGTGTACAGGTAGTAATTATAAGGTACAATCAAAGATATGGTCAAAGTATCTCTTTGGAATACAGATCACTCCTAAAGAAAGAGCATCAACCTGAATGCTAAGAATTGAAGTGCTCACCAATTGCAAGAAAAAAATATTGTTTTTCGACTGTCATTTCAACAGTATGTTCTAAAAAACCTTTGTGAAAATTACAAAGGCTTCTCTCCTTTTCCTCTTGTTTAGAATAATCCCTTCCAGCAGTAAAAAGGGAAAGCTGCCAGCCAGCCGCGCGAGGAAGGAATGTCACCCGAAGTGCTGACAGACGCACAAAGAAAACCGCCGGCTGCCG
>NW_010102457.1:0-3029 GCF_000699245.1 Pterocles gutturalis
CAGCGGGCAGACAACGAATGAGTTGTTGTTGCTTTTAAATTGGTGTAAATCGAGGTGGTTTTGGGTGACAGAAGCGGAATGAGTTTGGGTCAAGCCAGGGGGTGCCCCCAGCCCCTTATTTCGTTTATTCCCCCCTCGTATTTGTTCGTTCATGAGGGTTTTTCTTTCCTCTTCTTCACAAGAACAAAAATCTCGGGGTACTTCTACAAACTCCCTCCACCCGTGGAGTCTGAGCAAAATGCAAAGCTGGAAGGGGGCGCAGCGTCCCCTCCCCCCACACCCCCCCAACTCCAGGATGACCCCTTTCTGAAATACAAGTGTCCTACCTCTTGCAAACATTTTAATCCCACCATCGGTGACAGCCCAGCGCTGCCCATCCATTATCCCCGAGGATGTGCGGTACCCCCACCCATGCAAGCGGGCACGGGGAGGATGAACCCCCCTCTGCCCCTGCCCAGCTCCTCTGAACCCCCCCACGAACCAGGACAGCCTCATTGACTATGTTTTCTCTTTATTGTTTGATATATTTATGTACCACATTATATGTTAAAGATAGATTTTTTTTCTGATATACATTTTTTTCATCTTATTTACCACAATGACACCACACGTACATTGGAAACAGCTCCACAGATCTGGTAGATTGCACAGAATGATTTGTGTCGTAGTTTTCTTCCTGTATCTTGAACGACATCAAATCCAACAATATTTTTTTTTAACTTCTCATAATTTAGAAATAACAATTGTTAAAACGAAACGAAAGTCACCGAGAAGTGGACTCCACATCTACGATTTCAACCAGAGGCAAAACATTGTAATCGATGGGAAGTGCCGTTCCTCAGTGTGAATTCGGATGGAAGAATTAAGCGGTCCTGACATCTATGTGACTACAGTGTAAACATTGCAGGTAACTGGCATCGCTGGTCATCAGCCACTGCTTGCGCTTGTTGGGCTTGTCGTACAATCTAGGTCTCGTCTACATCCATCTCACACAGTGTAAAACCAAAGTCCCTGTTCCCAGTGCCCACGGCTGGTTTGGTTCCATCTGTGAGCGCAGTAACTCAATCCCATTGGATCGGCACCTGTGTTTCAGCTCCTGAAACACTGAATTGCATATCTGTAAGGAGTATTGACAACTGCGACTGGTTCCCAACAGGTCATTCGTGGGGGGCCAAGCTTCAGGCAACAAGTGAGGAGATAGGGATGGGGCACCAGATAATTTCCTTCCAAAAATTCTAAATAACCAAAAAATATATATTTGAATCTTAGCTTATTTAAAAAGACAACAGGGCAAACACTTTCATATCTTTTTATTTCCTTTAATTTGCAGATTCTATGACATAGAATTTGTTGGATGCACGTAACGAAAATAATGACTCTTTCCATTAAAGGGATGCAGAATTATTTGGCTATGCAGATGTTCGATGCGATTCTCTTACTGCAACTGGCTCTGGCCCCTCCTTAGTCTTCAGCATTGGTTCTGAAGGCCTCTATGAGACCTTCTAAAGAGTGGATGAACCCAGAGACGCTGCAGATCCCACCTATAACGAAAATGGCGACGTCAAAGAACACATGGTGCCACAAGAGCTTCCTCCACAAGAGTTTGAGGTGGAAAAGACTGGGGAGCAGGAAACAGAGCCCTGCACCTGTGAGGCTCCCAGTAAGACCCATCAAGAGGGCAAAATGTGGGACATAGATAGCCATCAGCAGGGTGAAAACTACCAGGGCACATCTGAGGGTGAGTCCCCAGGATTTGAGCCGCCCATCACCCCCGTAGCAGTTGGGGAAGAATGCCCTGTTTCCATCTTGGAAAAGGGACCGCTCCAGGACTTCCACAGCCGCAAAGAATGGCAAGGGGTACGAGAGCAAGGCTTTGGCCACCAAGAAAATGTTGACTACTGCCCTAATGGTGGATGGCAAGTTGTCTGTAATGACTTCCTTGGTCTCATCAGCCCAGGTCAGATAGGCAACCAAGGCAAAGAGTCCCTTAAGGATACAAGCTGCGATGTGAGTCCAGTTCATCATGCAGTGAAACTCCTTGGGGTTCTGCATGTTCCCCTCCAAGGAAGGCAGAAAGATCTGAGAGGTGTAGCTGAAGACAATGATGCCAATGGAGATGGGAAACTTCTTGACATCAATGTAAAACTTGACTTTGTCCCAGGCCCAGTCACGTGCCCTGGAGAGGCAGTAGGCGATCACCAAGATGTTAATCACAAAGTGGGCTAATGTGCAGAGCAAGCTGAACTTGGAGACTGCCTTCAGGTTCTTCAAGAACGCACAAGGCAGGAGCACTGCCGTGGCAATGATGGACCACGACTTCTGGGAGACAGGCAAGTTGGGAAAGCTGTTGTACATCAGGTTCCCACTGACCACCACATAGAGAATGCAGGTCATGACCAGTTCAATGATCTGAGCCACGTTCACGATTCTGCCCCCGAGGGTGGGGAAGCGAGGTGCACAGCACGCGTTCGCTATGTCCACGTAGGAGTCTCTCACCCTGACTATCTCCCCATCCTCATTCTCTTCGTAAAGACAGGCAATAAGGATTTTCCCAGTGTAGCAGCAAACCACTGCGGCAAAAATTATTAAAAAGAGTCCTAGATATCCACCATGAAGGATGGCATAGGGCAGGCCCAGCACAAACATCCCCTAGAAAGAGACAAAATGGAAACCATGTTGCTTGTCTCACAGAGGGGACCAGGCGGGCACCCGTCCCCGGGCACACACAGCCGCACAGTCGCAGTCACACTCACGCTCGCTGTCTCGGTGGCACACCATCACACCCACACAATCGGTCACACAGTCACGCCACGCAATCATGGCCACAAATGATCGCACGCTCCCCCTTTCTCGCTGACGTAGCACCCCCACAGTCACACCCGCACACTTGCGCACACCCGCATCATCTCACCCTGCAGCCCCCAAAACACGCGAGCACAGTGTCGGCGCCCAGGCTTTGCCCCAGTCTCTGCCCTCTCTGTCCCCAGCCCCACTCAGTGCACCCAGACCACCCCTAGCCAAGGACCCCC
>NW_010102458.1:0-9027 GCF_000699245.1 Pterocles gutturalis
TACCCAGTACCCAGCCAGCAATAATGAAAAATACATGTAGTCCTTTACAACAGAAACCAGAAGTGTAATACTACCTTCCTCACCATTCTAAATGATCCTGGGTGTAGTTAGATAACACTTTGCTATGCTCAAGTGGCTTTTTAATTGTGGATATCTGAGTGGTCTAAAATGCACAATATTCATTAAGGACACTTTGCCAACAACTTTTTTTATTTTTTGGTACAGATGACACTAAGCATGTGAGAACACACCATGAAGATTAATTCAAGCCTGGGAAGCCAGAACACCAATTCTTGTGCTACCCTACCATAGAGATGGTCCCAATGGCTCTAGTGCCCCAAGCAAACAGGAGGAGAAAGGACACTGTTAAAATGTATTATTTCTTTCACATTGGCTAGTCCTACCCTGGGTATACAAGGCCACCTGAAGATTTGGCAATGTCAGTGACCCCTTCTGCATCTGGGATCTCAGGGACTCATTTGCTGCTGGCAGTTCAGCAAGGGCTTCACCACCTTCTGCTTTCTATTCCTACAGCCTTTTCTGAAATTCAGAGTGACTTTCCCAAGGTCACACAGGAAGCATATGGCAGAGAAGAAAGCAGCACTCTTCACACCCTTAAGAGCAGATCTCTTAACACTCAGCACTCAGATCTTTTAAGATGAGTTAAAGCCCTGTACTTCAACCTCAATGCTTTTTTTGCTTATTAGCTAGCAAGCAGGGGAGAATGGAAGCCCAAGGAGCCTCACATGGACCCGATGGGAGACATCAAGTAGCTCAGTTAGGCTGTGCCACTGTAACAGTCCCTTTCTTACTATGTTTCTTCATGTTGTATAAAATACAGTACATGTGGTAGATTAAAAGAAAGACCATACTTATCATAAAAGTACATCTGTGGTTGTAAAAAGCTTGGAATTTCAGCATGAAATGAGCAAATAGAGAGCTAAAGCAAAAGAAAAATATTTTAAAGTTATAAAATGCTAAATAAATGCTTAGTCTTTATTAATGTATATTTAATTTCAATACCTAATAAACACAGATGAAAAAAGTGTATGTAAAAAAGTCAACATGTTTCCCTTTGGGGAATCCCTCATGAAATGCGTCGCAATTACTGACAAAAAAAAAAAAATTACAATCTAAAATTAACATATATCAAGTAGGAAAAATATTACTAATCTCATCCAACCACATAGTGTAGGAATAGCACATTCACAGAGTTTCAGGATTTATTACAGACCATAAAGAAGCAAGACACCAAAGGTGGGACAGAGTGCCACCTAAATATGGATGCCTATTGTTGTTCTAAATACCATAGGGTCTCTCATTTTGGCTTCAGCTGCCAGCCCTGGAGGACACAGTGTTCTGTAGATCCTGGGTCATGTCCATCTACCTACACAGGTGCCTCAGACACCCCATGTCAATAGATGCCTATGTTTAGGTGATTGTTGTGTCTCTCATCATGAGATCTATATGATATAATCCTAGAAAAGTAATAGGATGAGTCCCAGATCTGGAAGTGGTTCAGATACCTAAACTTCAATATGTCATGCAGTTTGAAATTCTGTTGTTATCTAAGACATGACACGGGAATCCCAGAAGACCTGCAGCTGTCTGGGTAGGCAGGAGTCCCTTGAATATCTTAAAGCATTAGTTACCAAAGTAACTGAATCCCATTCTTTTTAACTTGGAGGAAAGTTGTTAATGCATCATTTTCCTGTGCAAAATTATGGAAGGAAAGCTTCTGCAACACACGCAAATAAAGATGAATATTCTTCTTCTGCTTATAAGGAAAAGTAGAGTAACATTTGTCTTATACACCTTCATGGAAGATACAGGAAAGAGAAAACATCACCACAGAAAGCAGCATAGCTTGGTTTCAAGTGTACCCTTTGGGGAATAATGAAAAGACAAGTAATAGAATAAGGAAAAATTATTCCCTTTTTTAAAAAAAACAAGGTATGGGGAAAAGTATGTTCAGATTCCCAGGACAGCCAGCATGAAGTAGCAAAGCCAAGATATTGTCCTTTTAGGAGTGTGAAAAGAAAATTATTTGTCTATA
Source organism: Pterocles gutturalis (assembly GCF_000699245.1). Taxonomy (NCBI): domain Eukaryota; kingdom Metazoa; phylum Chordata; class Aves; order Pterocliformes; family Pteroclidae; genus Pterocles; species Pterocles gutturalis. Next base: position 2,057 of record NW_010102458.1, read on the forward strand.
TCACTAACTTGTATGGTGTCTATCATCATAGCCACTAGGTGTTCTAATTACAGAAAAGTAATGATGCAAAAGCTACTAAGCAAATGTTAAATGAAACTAGTTCATGTTCTGTAAGCCCTAAGGGGCTGTTAGACTTAAGTACTGGAAGACAGAAAGAGGAATGAATTCCTCAAAGAGGAAGAAAATTCTGGGGAGGAAGAGTCTCTCCAAATTGCAGTGTTCAAACTAAGGATGTGATACTTAATATGAAGCCTAGTGGATCTATGCTACTATTTATATTACTAATTGCGCCATTGAAATCAAAATAGTTTTTCTGAAGGCCCTAATTAGTATCTATTATTATCTCTGTTACATTTGGCCTTGAATACTGTTGTGAGTGTTCAGGACTGCTCTGACGCAGGATGTGCCAAGTTCTGGTTACTCCCATGCCTGAGGGAAAAAAAAGTATGTTGTTAAGTGCATAAAATAGTTTTTTTTTCTGTCTTTCTTTTTTTTTCCCCCTGTTGCTTCTCTCTCTTGGCTGACAGGTACCAAGAGCAAGCACTTCCCAGCCAGGCAATGAAGGAAGGAGTGGAATGGGATTTCTCAAACAACCAAATGATCCACAGAGTTCTCAAAGGCAAGCAGATGTTTTCTACATTAAACTGAGCCTCTAAGAAAACAATAAGGCAACATTTCAAAATTCTTATGGAAATTTCACTCATTCAGCTCTTTTTCTGATGCTTGTAGATGATGAAGAAAAACCCTGAAAGATAATGCACATGGTCATCCCAATATGGTACTCATCAAAAAAGGCTTCTCGCCTTCATCCATAGGGATTGTGCAAGGCTGATTTACACTCAGTCTTCAGTAGATCTCTTTAAGCCTGAAGAAGATTTAAAAAAAGCATTTAATCTATGAGACTTTAAAATGTGTGAGGTATTTTAGCTGTTTCTAGATGGAAGCATGTTTGTGTCACATTTACACAATGCCAGTACTTCCTTCAGGTTGCTTTGTGACAGCCTTCAAAAAACTTTCACACTACTCTGAGACTGGAATTTGGCTGCTGTACACCGAGTATTCCTCCTTTGTTTTACCATCTGAACCCAAGCAGTTTCAAGTGCCTTTATGACTTCATTTTGAGAATCTGCAACCAGAGATACTAAGACCCATTGTATTTCAGAACCTTGGTGTAGTCACTTAATATTTGTAAGAAAGTACTTAGACAAGAGGTGAAAGGGGCATACTAAAGCAATGAACTAGCCTACTTTCATGGTTAGTCTTGTCTAAACCACCACTTCTATACAGTTACAATAAAAAGGTTTCCTTTATACCAACAGAGATGGCAAAGTGTTCTCTCTGCATTCTTCTGAATGACTCAGAGCCCTTGGATTTAGCCTCATCTTATTTCTCAGGTTTCTCTGGTAGCTTTGACAGAAAATGTTACTCTGTGTTTTCTTTTTTTTTTTTTCTCAAAAGCTGCCACAACTTGCATGTGTCAATTAGTCTCCAGCTTACTGATCTCTATTAAAGTATTCCTTCTCTCTTGGAGCTTTTTAGGTTTTCAGGGTTTTGTGTGTTTGTTTTGTGGGTTTTTTTAACGATCAAGTTTTCTGAAAAGTTAGGCCCATTGGATGCGCCCTGCCCTGTTACAGAAGAGCCACCATGTATGTATTCAGACACACTGCTTTTGCTGTACAAGAGCCTTCACATAGCTCTGAGCCAGACCTGGCTTCCAGGGAGAAAAACTCAGCTTTATTTCGCCCATCAGCATGCCCCTTACACTTGGGCCAGACATGGCCATCCGTCCCATCAGCTTCTGCAGCAGGGTGATGTGACAGACAAGCTCTTTCTGGGGGGCCTGATGTTTTTAATAGAAACAAGACAGAAGGCAAGGTGCTGGCAAAGGAAACACCACACTGTGGGAGGACTTTGTGCACATGGTTCTCCTGGGACACCACACCTCACAGTCACTTGCTTATTGCACTGACTAGATACAGAAATAATTTGCCGCATGTCATATTTACATGTGGGCAAGGGAATTTTCCTTGACAGTCTGGCACTTCCTTTAAAAGAGCCCATTAGGATTTCTCATGGCCTGACCGGTCACCATTCCTACAGGAATCTGCTGTAGGAATCTCGTGTGGAAATATTGGTAGATCTAATGACAGACCCACTCTGCTTTTCTTCAACACACACACAGAGTTTTTTTTCCAAGCTACCAGTCCCGTTTGGCAAAAATACAGGGTGTGAACCAAACACTGTAAAAATTATACAGACACAGACTTTTTTTCTACAGCTAAAAAAATCAATTCCATATCCCTGGTTTAAGATGCTGTCAGATCTGTGTCTTATCAAGGCAGTAATTTCAATTTGTTCTTCTGTTTCCCAAATTACTGGATCTTAAAAGTGTTGTAAGTTTAGAACCTGTTCATGTCAAAGATGAACCTCAGAGTGAACTGTCATTTCCAAACCCCATATGTGAAAAATATGGTTTTGGAGGAAAAGAAGGAAACATTTCTGTGGTAGTTCTTTATCTTCTAGCAGGAGAAGAAGAGGCTGCTTCACAAATCGACAGAAGTTTGGAATATTAGAAGTAATTCCAGCACAGATTAGTGGGCAAAGTGCAACTGAGGAGAATGTTCAAGGAGACAAATACACATAATTTATTTAATGGTTCCATAGTTTACAGAGAGAGAGAATGCAAAGATATGATGTACTTCTCTGCTTACAAAGCTCCACCATTAATGAGAAATAAAGTATATGGGCTATTTATATGGTTACGGAATAATTTTCCTTCTACTTTTTTTCCCAATTAAACAAGTAATTTTTATCTGAGTAGTATTCACCAAGTGGAAATTCTTACTCTTATGCTGGCTTGGACTACTTCAATTCATTTGTTTTTCTAAAGCTGTGTTTCCAGGGAGAAGTTCAGATTCAAGAGTTTGAAGGGGGGAGAAAAACAGCTTTTAAAAAGGCTGTACTTTTCAGCAACCCCATCCAGACACAAAAATTGATTTATTTTTTTGAGTAATAAAGGCAGCAGGAAATTAGTTGCCAACTGGCCTCTTTCCTCTTCCTGAATTACACAGCTCACTCCAGCCCACAGCTTTTTTTCAGCATTGAAATCAATGTTTCTGTGCTAGCCTCACAGTTAAGTGGATGTGTGCTTGCAGCAGAAGCTGGCACATCTGTCCTACTTGATTTTTGCTAGAACAGATAAAAGATGCAGCATTACAGACTTTTATGGCTACACCATAGTACAAACTTGACAACATTGTCACTTGTCTTGGTTGTTACTGAAGCTGTTGAAATTGCATTAGCACAGGTACTGCAGCTCCGGCTATAATCCTGTTTCAATTTGGCTGTGTAGATGCATCCTTTTCCATACTATGATGGGGCTATGAGAGGTATTCAGATTCTCAGTCCCATGACAGATCTCTTAATGTATGTTTATCTGTTAATGACTTTTGCTAATAGACAGTTTCAAAACATACACTGCACTTTGGAGCATTGATTGGCTAATTCTTCAGATATCCGAATTTGTTAATTAATGAAGAGGGAGTTTAATATTGCATCAAACTTAATTGCACATCTGGCACATTATCTACGTAATGCCCAGTTATATTGCCTCTGTGTTCAAATCTGTCATGACACTTTTCATAGGCAAGGGTGTGAACATAAACAGGGATGCCTGATGTCTCCAGCCATTGATACCTCAGAAAGCATCAAGTCCTGAATTTTATATAACTGATCAAGGAGGAAAATAATTTAGGTCCTACTGTCTAGTGTATAAACACAGAACAGGGGCTTAGGAGATGAGCTCGGATGTATAAGACCATACCTGAGACAATTATTAATTTAACCTGTGCGGAATGTACAGGCCTGATGTCTTGAATCCTAGTTCTGAAAGAAACTTGGTGCATCCCCATGTATACATTGCTGAAACTTCAAGAGAATCAGTTTTCTTACAGAGCAAAATGATGAATCCCACCTAAGGGTTACAACTAAAAGTACTTTAATGTGAACTTTAATGAGACAGTGAATTTTGGGGGATTAAATGTTCCTGGAGGGAATCCTACATCTCCTGAATCAGAATTCCATCTTTTGGGGTTAATCACACATTCACACAAATATCTTGCATGTAAATTTGTTTAGCAATTATTGAAATTTGACTTGGTTGGGTTTAAGTTTTGAGAATTCAAAAGCAAACACCTTTTTTTGGGAGGGGGTTAATTTCTTTACTAACAATTTACTCAGAATCACATGAAAGATCAGAGAGGTAAAAGTCCATCCTGTCACCATGAGTGATTCACTGACTGTGATCCTATCACGACTAAGCATGATGGTCAAAAGATGAGTAGAAGGGCATTCAGTAAATATATTTACACCGTCTCTTTCCAGATTTACTGACATGTTTTATTCAATTAAAGTAAATTTCAAAGGTAAATGTCAACAATGCCCTGATTCTAAGTGCTATGAACTGCTGCTAAAGATGCATTAGAAGATTTATTAAAAATCACTGAAAAATAGTCCATATAAGACTTCATCTGTAAACAGGTTTGCCATGATTTATGTTTATTCAGTTAAGGTAAAAGTCCCATCAGTGTTTGGTGTAGGAGCTGTATCCTGGGTACCACTTTGTGCTTCTTAATTCCACCCTAAGCTATTTCAACGAGCTGCATGCAGATCCCACAGATACCACCAGTTAGAGATTTAGCTAGCCAGTGCTAGTCAGGCTGCAAAACTCTACTTGTTAGCAAGCCCTTGCATCACATAAATCGGCTCATTGAAGCTAATAAACCATTCAAATGAAAGATGTTTTGCAGGCACATGTTTCTCATTTTTGCTGTTTTCCCTGAACAGCTTTCAGTTTCATAGAAGGCTGCCTTAAGGAAACGGTATCAAAGCTGTTCTCCATATCTGTGTTGGACAGGAAAAGAAGAGGTTCAAACTCCAGTGCAACTCCATTTGAACATCAGGATGAAAAGGGTAGACAGTGAGGATAACAGAGCACTGGAATGAGACTGTCAAAAGTGCCTAGGTGGTTGGGGGAATCTCCATCATGGGAATGTTTTAAGAACAGGTTGTGCAAAATTCAGTCAGGATGTCAGCAGAATGACAACTAATCCTGTAACTTATCCTGCTTCAGGGCAGGAGGATCAGTAGGGGAGGGACTTTACAGGGTCCCCCGTGGTATTTATTTTTCTGTGATGGTAGGAACTAATCTGTAGCTGACATCATCAGATTCTTCTTGTGTACAGAAGTCCAGCACACATATAGGATACACCCTGCTGATTAGAGTTATTATTATTATTGAGCCATTGCCTTTCATCTGTTAATTACTAAAGTCAGCTCAACTGTGGAGGACTAATAATTCTTACAGGTGGTTAATGCCATGGCTACAGTTGCCATGGCTTCAGGAGGAAAGACGTCTAAAGGAAGTATTTTGTGGAAAGGAAGCAATCCACCAAAAATCAGAATTTACTAACATCCCTAGATGCAAAAATAAATTGGTTGCTCAGGATTAAACACCATACAGAGCATGACTGACTTCCAGGAAGATGTTGAGGTTCTATACTTAATATTCTTCCTCTCTTTGACAAAAGGGATACTGTTTTATTTTGTGTAATGGAGTCACTGACGAGACCATAATATTCTCTGCAACCACACTGCCTCAGTATCTGCATATCTGACTCCCAGGGAGTGTTTTTAGAGATGAAGAGGGATGGTCTGTAGGAAAGTACAGAATTACATGAAGTATTATGTGAATAGCTGCAAGCAAACCTTTTTTGAAAGCGTTTGTAGGAGCCCTGTGTATGCTGCAGAGGAATCTCAAGAGGTACTCTCAAACATCACTGGAGAAATCACGAAGGTTTTTCCATGCCATTGCACACAGACTGAGCTACAAAACTGAGTTAGCTGAACAGATGTCCTGCTAGACAAGGAAAAGACAGCAATGATTCCAGATGTTCTGCTGCACTTCTGACTTTTCAAAGTCCATTTGTCCAACACTAAGATCCTTTCTGCTATTAGAAAAAAATGCACACCAATTACACCATCTGCTTCGCCTTCCCAACTCCAAGTAGACACCATGGTAGGAAATCCTGAAGAAAAGCAGAGAGGAAGAGAACACTCTGCTTGGGGTGGAAGGGAAGGCAGAACTTGGAAATACTAGTTTCTCTGCAATGTTATTTTCTCCTTGCTTTGGCCAACAATTCATCCAGGGAAATATGATCTCATAGTGTCTTAAACTAAGATTTACTGGCTGATAGCAGAATCTGTGGGTGTGTGAAAAGCCTGACAAAAGCCTTAAGAATTTATTTATGGCTGTAAATATTACATCCATATGGTAAAGTTCATTTGCCTTGAACTTATTGTAGAGACTGTTATTGATTTAATAGTCTACTGGAATACAGAAAAAAAAATGACAGGAGAAAAGCTAATTATGATAATAGGAGCAAGACATGCATAATTCCATTAAAAAAAAAATTAGTTACTTCTCTTCCTCTATCATGATTTTTCCCTAACCACAGTTTTCTGTTCATTAGGAGATAATTACCTTCAACGCCAAGCAGACTGTGAATGCATTGTTTAGAACAAGAGCAGAAGATTTGAGAGTTACACTTTTTGTCAGAAATTTTATTGCTGTTGAACTAGTCTTACTGTATTATGTCCAACAGGTCACTAGACATGCAAGTATATCTGTGTACATTTGTTAATGATTCAAAATTCTTTTATTTCTAATAGACAGACTTAACAAGGATGGTTTTACTGATTAGCCTTTTCATTCCAAACCATTACTATCAACACACTGAAAGCCATGCCAGCAAGAGCTCCCTCCCTTTACCCTCCTCTGCCTCTCCCACTTTTCAGACACAAGCAGCTTCTGAGTAACATGTCTGGTTTCTCACATGAGATTAAAAAGTGTCACTACAGGAATACAAGACTAAGCTGTCTTGAATAGAATCATAGAATCATCAAGGCTGGAA
>NW_010102459.1:0-27769 GCF_000699245.1 Pterocles gutturalis
TAATAATTTATTTATAATACAAGATCTGTTTTACTTAGATTTTATAAGGCATGAGTGTCCAAATGAGAGAAAAAACAAATCCCAGTGAGAAGGAAAATCAGTCTTAAGAGAGGTAGAAAAGGGTTGAACACTACTGTCACACACAGATTTGTGGGTCCTGATGGAGCAGCATCATGCAGTAGGATCAATCAGAGAGTGCTTACGTTTTTGGTGAAGTATCTTGGTGAATATTTAGGAAAAACAATACTTAGGTAAAATTCTGGGAAGTGTTTGGTCTATACTTTGGGCAGGGCAGAGGTGAGAAAGTGACAATTTTACATCACCTTCTGCTTCTCTGAAGCTTGGTTTAAGGAGGAGTGAGAATGGCATTTGGCGTAGGTTAGCTGAGATCCAGAGCTCTTCAGGGTGGAACAAACCTCTTTATTACCAAATGCCACCAGAGCTTGCTCGATCTTCCCTTTTATCCCCACCGAAGAAACTGGAACACGTAGGTTTGCTATGTAAGAGCCATATCTTTCTGTATCAGCAGGATTTAGACTCAGGGCAGAACTATGTGAAAAAAAAAAAAAACAAAAAAAACCCAACCAAACAGAAAAAAAAACCCATGATACTCAAAGTGGTAAAAACTAGGGGAAATGCAGGATATTTCAGCATTGGCTCCAGCTCCTGGCATATTGTGGTGGAAGACCTGCATTCCCATCTGACGTGCCATTATTGGTGAGAAGGAATGGCCTTTGTTCCAGATTCCTTTCTCCAGCAGTGGTCAGGCATATTGAGACAAATCGTATTTAAAGGCTTCAAGACAAACCTAGAAGGACTTTTTTGTCTTCTGAAAACGAGCAACCAAGGGTGCACTTTCGCATGAACTAGGCTGCACTTTCAATAGCTCCACACAGACGTACGAATTTGTGCCATTGTGCTATTTTCATAGTCTGAAATGTTCTTACACAATGATTTCCACAAGTAAATGGAAGACTTCCTTTTAAAAGCTAAATTTTCATTTTATCTTTCATGGTGTTTTTGTGTGTTATCCTATTTCCTGCATTGAAAAAACCCAACAACAAAACACCTCAAACCCATAGCCTACTCATTTTCCTTCCATTTATTAATTTCCACCATGATTTTATGACCTCTGTGATAGCCTTTCCCAAACACAGCTTTTCTAAGATGAAGAGATCTCATCTGCTTTGTTTCTCCTCATGCAGAAAAAGTATTTTATCATCCTTGCTGCTCCTCTTTGTATTTTATCTAATTCCACTATGTCTTTACTGAGTTTGAGTGACCAGAAATGCTCCTTGTGTTCAAAACTTGATCACACTGTGAGCAGATAAAGTGTCAGAATTACATTTTCTGTTTCATTTTCCTGTTGTCCAACTGCTGCTTAGCAGAGGACTAACGTTGTCAGAATCATCTATGTGGTAATTCCCCAAACTCCCAACCAGGAAAGAACCAATTTTGAGTCCATTACTGTCTATGTGTAATTAGAGTTATCTTTTGCAATGTGTTTTACCTTGCACTTGTCAACCCTCTGTTTCATTTACTGCCATTTTGTTACTTAGTCACTCAGCATTTAGAAATCCTTCCAGAAAGCCTGGCTTAGATTTGTCCACTTTGAATAGCCTGGTTCACCTGTGTGCCTTCCCTTGGGAACTTTTGTCCCAGCTCATTTATAAATCTCTTCCTTGTTACTGGTTCTCACACAGATTCTTCGGGATTCCCTCCAGTGAATCCCTCAGTTACGAAATTGATCTTTTACTTCTAAACTCCCTTACTACCTTTTAAACAGTTAATCTATTAAATGACCTTCCCTCTTGTCTCCTGACAATTTATCTTTGTAAGAGCCTTCTGTGGGGAACCAAAGAGGATTTGAAAGTCCAAACATGATTCTCAGCTGAACTACCTTCATCCACATACTCAATGACTCCTGAGAACTGAAACCATGTGAGCATGACTGTCTTTGCAAAACCACACCGTGAATTATGTAAAGTACTGAGAGGTGGGAGTTGTCTCAAAATCATAAAGATGATTCAGATGATACAAAACTATTTTGGTGTCTAATTCCTATAAATTCAATTTTGCATTCAGGTCTGAATTTATTGTGCATTTCTAACTTTGTGCTTATGAATGCCAAAAGGAAAATTTCTCTGATGTTTTCTATCCTATATCAAAAATTAATCTTCTATGTCCTTGAAATTTAATTAAACCAGATAGTGTTTTAAATTGTTTTCCCACCATATGTTGGAAAAAACAGACTACCAAAGTTAAACAAATAAATCACATCAGAGGGTAAATTCAACATACTATTTGAAGCCAGCCTCTCTCTCATTTTCCTCATTGTTAAAACTGAGTCAATGCTGACAATAAACATTTTAAAATGGTCAAGACAAAGAACATCAGAATGCATTGTACAGAAAGCTGTGCATGCAAGGCATTGAATGGACTAGACTTTCTAAAGTGTTTTTCCCATTCCTGATTGCCTTGATGTGAAGTTCGTAGAATGAATTACATTCTAGACACGATGGAGTAGAAATAAAAGCTTTACAAAGATGGAAGATGAAGAAAGAAAACCATGTCAGAAACATAACCCCCCTGATTCACATGTTGTCTACTGTAAAGCTAAGTCAAGAGAATCTAATGCCGTTACATTGTAAAGCACAGAAGATGACTAAATTCATAAAGGGAAATTAGAAATTAAGAAAAAATTTAATTCTTGTTTGATCAAAATTGTTCAAAGACAACACCTAAGTATGTCCATTATGACAACATAAAATAATACACATAAACCTATGCTGTTGGAAAAGCTTCTGCAGAAAGCATTTGCTCAAATCTGAGGAAATGTAATTAGTTTTCAAAGGATAAGTCTTCTAAAATACTTAGGAGTGTGAACACCTGAGAGGAAATCAGCAAAAAAACACTTTCATCTTGCTATTTATTTCTTTTCTGTTTCTCATCCTAGCTTGTGACCCTTTTCCCTATGTACTTATCAAAGACAGATTGAGTTTTGATTACGCATTATGCAAGACTAACTTCACATCCCTTTAGAAGGATAAAGTCAATTACTTCAATGGCAGTGGATTCTGCCGCTCCAGTTGATGTCCGGTGACTTCCAACTGCTCTTTGATTTTAGTTTCAAAAACCGTAAAAATATAAATAGCCTGGGATTTAAGCAAGTGAGATCCTGTCTGGTTTAAAATTAACAAGTTTTATGCGTAATCTGATCAAAATAATGATAGAGATGTTTGAAAAGTCATTTGGACTATTTTACCAATGTCTAAGCTGATGAACAGCACAGGTTGAAGACTGTCTTCGGATGAGTCTCCATGGTAGGGTATGTCAGATGGTGTGAACCGCATATGACCTTGAGAATGAAGAGTCACTCTGCAACTCCTTCAGAAGGTACCCTAGGTAGGTTGCCCAGTAGTTCACCAAGCCTTTGTGTTGAAGGAAGACATAACCTCTATGTTAAGGGAAGGCACTCGAGGTCAGTTCATCATCTCACATTTTGAAACATGAATAAAAAAGGGTTCTCTCTGTCAAAGGATCTAAATTTGGTTTTATTTCTCTGTGACTATTTCCTAAAGTACTTTATATGGAACAGAATGTTGGAATATAATCTGAAATTTCAAATTGCAGCTTTGCTATAAGATTATGGTGGTTTAGAAACAGCTTTTTTAACTACATCTATACTGCTAAAGTAAATCACAAGGAGGATTTTATTGTTCCTGAGGCCAGCTGTCACCACGTGGATCACGACTGCAGTGTGCAGCATTAGTCCCTAGGGGAGCAGGTTCATCTGGGAGAAAGCTTGTTGGCATGGTCCGTGCCAGAGTGAGCTGACCCACCAGCCATGTGGACAATGAAGTTCCTGCGCTTGGGTTGACCCCTGACTCCCTTCAGCAGCAGGGAGGAAGTCTTTCTGTCCCTTTTGTTTCATTTTGTGTGGAACCAGTTAAAAGGCTCAGGGGGCCAAGAGGACACAGGCCTGATTCTGAAGTCCTGTGGGAAAAGTATCCTCCTAGCACAGACACATAGTTCTTGATCTCTGCAGGGTTTCATTGGTAATTTTCAACTTTATTGTCCAATTTCATCAGAAAAGGCAGAGACCTCACCATCCTGAGGTCTTTCAGGTGATGCCTGGTCAGGTGCGAGAGCTCTGATGGGGTCAGGTCTTGCCTGTGAGACTGCAGATGCTGGCAGTGCCCAGAGGTCAGGCAGATGTCAGACTGCAAAGCCCCTTCAGCTCCTGGGGGTATTTACTGGTGAAAATCATGAGGTGGTTATGGAGCTGCAGCACCTCCAGGGATAGAGATGCGGCTGTAGGGACTGTGGCTTTGCTTGCTTTCAGTGGCACTTAGATGATTGCAACAGCTACAGCTTGGGTATCTCTAGAGATAAGTTTTTGTTAAGAGTGGAATATCAAATACAGACACAAGTGGCAGGGCAGAAACACAGTGCCATTCTCTCAATTAATTATTTAGTATTTGAAAAAAGTTTTTCTGATAAAGTTTTAAAAAAAGGTACATAAACACACACTTTTTTGCAACCAGCAAGCAGTTCCATGTTGGAAGAAGAGGTAACAAACCAACCCAGAAATTTATCGGGCAGAGGGAGATTCAAACCTGCTCAAGCAGAGAAGAAAGCGAGCATGTGTTCCTCATACCCCAGGTGAATGCTGTACCTCTTGTATCAAGGGTAAATCAGCATCTACTGCAGTCCTAAATTTAAAAAGTAGCATGGGGACTGTGTACATTTCCTTCCAGGTTTTGTGAGAAAGAAGTGGCAGAGCCAACTGTCTGGAAGGGGGGAAACAGGGCTCTAAATCCCATTGGGAAATGAGTGGCTCCTTACAGCTGAAGTTTGGCTGCTGAAAACCTGAAAAAACGGAATCTAAACATCCCCATCCCTAATCTCAGATGGCTTCCCATTTGAGCTACAACAGTTCAAGCTCAAAAGCAGGGCTGTGACATTGACGATGAACTGCTCAACCCCACGCAGCAAACCTGCAACCCAGCAAGGCACAGTGGAGGCTGAGAATCTCCAAGTCCTGCGTTGAGCTCAGTACATTTTCTTTCCTCCCATAGATCTCTCACAAGTAACAGAAATTAATTTTTTAAACAATAAATGAAGTACATATGGCAACACAGCTGTTGGAAATCTGTTACCTTTTCTAATCACCTCTCGTGTCCTGGGCATGTATTTTATCCTTCAAACTCAGTAAAAGGGCAAGTGCTGCAAGGAAGGCAGCTCCCTGTACTATTGGGGGACTTTGTGGTGTTGCAAAGTCATTCAAGAGGAGCCTTGCCTGTAATACTATCCAGAATTTAGGTCTCAGTGGGTTCATCTTTAAAATACTTTACATATTTATAAACACTAGGACAAGCAGAGTTTTCACAGAGAGACTGAAAACTGTAAATAAATAAAACTGAAAAAAGGAGAGGGCCGTGCTTCTTTTTCTTAATGATGGTGAACTTTTGAAATGAAAAGGATATAAACCCTGGATAACCCTCAGACATTCTTGCAATACTGCAATTTTACAACTGCTCATGAGTACACTGTAGAATAGTCCTCAGGCTGAAATGACAGGGGCTCTGTTTACTGCCTATCTTCCTTCCATAAACACTCAATGTCATAAGCAGTCAGAGTGACTATTTCTCATTTGATAGCCTTGGATCACACTCCTGGTTATTCACATTTGCGTGTCATCTCCAAGGTAAGGAGAGCTGATCTGGTGAGATATTCAATTCCAATGCCGCAGCTGAGGAGAGAGAAAAATGCAATTATTGAAAGAGGTCTTTTTGTGAAGGAGCAGTGATTTACATCCTGAATAGGATAGGTGTTATCTTCCCTCCCCACCCCCAATTTCAGCAAACATATTCCTTATTAAATATGTTGCTGCTGTGATGTTTTTTCTTGCAGTCTCTGATTCTCTGTTAAGATCAGAAGGCTGTGGTTTAGTGAAAGATAAGAAGGAGTATTCCCTCTGAGGCAGTGGGCTCCTTGTGAGCCCAAGAAGAGGTAATTTTAAGTCACAATGAAGTATTCGCTGGTTGAAGAGAAGGTCCTTAACTAGGGCTAGCTGCTGCACACACAATTCATCCCTGCTGGAATGAAAAAGAATAGAGCTGCTTGTTTGTTGGTTTTGAATCCTTCATGGAGAGCTACCAGTAGCTGTTAACTTGTGTATTATTTTTCTGTCAGACAGGAGAAACGGCAGTGAGAATTTACCAGCAGAGTCACAAGCCTTTCATCACACAGTTATCATGGTGATAAAGTTCGGTGGTAGTTATTCACCTCTCCAAAAACAAATATTACCCATTCAGACAAGAGAGAGAATGGATTTCTGCAAGATGGTGTTATATTAGCTTGCATTATTGCACCTAATTCCCCATTCGCACTAAATGCAGGTGCCCAGTGCACTTTGAAGTTTTGACTGCCAGAGCACTCCTATGGGCAAGGAGGGACAGTGATTTCTCCTTATTTTGTACATCAACAATGGGGGTGCAAGGTTACTGTTAGACTGAGCCATGGAGACACATTGCCATGAGCCAGGGTCCCTGGATCCCTGGGTCATTCAGTTCAACCTGTCCAGAACAGGCTCCCTGCTACCGACATGACCACATTTCCTCCCCACAGCAAGCCCAAGGAGAGCAATGAGAAACCGGTGGAGTCAGATCTCTTCCCTATGGTGTTGAGATACACCCTGCTGCTCAGGGCAACTGATTTAGTCATAGCTAGAAAAATTAAAGCTCTGATTCACAAACACTGGCAGTTACCTGATTTACATATATTTTTATGTGAGTTTTAGTTACTTGCTTGTCTTTGAAACCTGGATTTAGTATCATAGCTTAACTAGCTAATTTGCTTAGGTGCTTTGGAGGGGTGGACCTCAACTACTCAAATATATGGCATGCTTGATAGACAGGTGATTGTGTCTCTTATTTGTCTTCTTTGTCCCCCAGGAAGATGAAGTTGCTCGTGACAGTCGATTCAATTTCAGTGGCTATGGTATGGGTCACTGTCTCCAAGTCAAAGACGGCACAGCAGTCAAGGCTACTCCACCCAACCCAACTCCAGCACCACCAAAGGATTCGGATTCCATCAAAAAGAAGTTTGTTGACCGTGCAAAAAGGATTGATACAATATCCCGCGCTGCATTCCCACTCGCCTTCCTAATTTTCAACATCTTTTACTGGATTACATATAAAATTATACGGCATGAGGACATTCACAAGAAATAGGCAACTCTGATTCACCTGGACTTCTTAGCCAAAGTGATCCACATGTACATAAACAGTGAAATGTCTTTCTGTCATTTGGATTAGGGGTTTCTTCCCCACCCCCCAAGGACACTGAAGAAAAAAAATGAACAAAGAGGAAAAGAAGTAGAGAAGGAAAAGTGATTGCATGAAAAAATACGCTGTAAGACCAATCAGTAAGGGTTCCCCCTATGTACTCTCAGCGTTGCTCTTCCAGATTCAGCATTGATCAGACATCTGTAAGTGGGGCCAAATTTTACCCAACTTTATCACCAAGATATTATCTTTCAAAACAAAAGAGAACCAGAAAACAAACAATTCTCCTAAAACATCTACCAAGAGACTGTGGTGGCTACAGTACAGTGAGTTATAAGAGGACCAAACTTTTTCAGGATAATGTTGCCTTTCTATTCGAAACAAGTCTACTGAGCTACATTCCGTGACCATGTCTGTAGTTCATGGTTTCACCAAGGAGTCCTTTTGTGGGTTGTAAATTATTTCTACTGGCAGGGGAGAGGAAAAAAAGAAAATTTATACTTTGCTATCATTGTGGGTGTGCATTTTAATATTATATTGCTTTACTAGAATTGTAATTTTGGGGTTGAACTCGTGTGTTGTGTGATTCATTTGATAGTTGACACTCCAAAACCAGTGAAACTGCCCGGTTTATTTTTGTTGGAAGACAGTGCACTTACTTCATTTTATTTCTGCTGATTTTACATGCAACTTGAGGTGCCAAACCGTATTTTACCTATTGTGCTACCCTGTACCACACTACTTAGTAAAAACTTGTTTCCTCAAAGGTGTAGCTCAGTTTAGCATTGAGTTTCTATTACTGCTCTCATTGTAGCTGCAATCAATAGCTCTATAGGTAAACACAACTTGTTTACAGACCTCTAATTTATATCTTTACTCGAAGTGGCTATCATTTCAAATATCATTAAGTAACCTAAGAATTTTAAAACTGTACTGTGATTTTCAGAACCTGTTACCTTTTGGTGCCAGATCTGCGTTATTCAAATCCTTGCTACGTGTTTTAAAGTAGAAAATTAAAAACAAACAAAAAAAAAAAAGATGGTATTTTTGCTTACACAGACAATGACAACCTGTAACATAAGATGAAAAAAACATTAAAATTTTACACTCGCTGTAAAAGGGTTTATTAAAAAAAAAAGTATTTGTCCAATTTCAATAAAGCTAAATGTGGTACTAACATTCCATCACTTTTTTCTTCATTTGCATCAGCAGGGCTGTTCGCACCAGGGCCCAGCTCTTCCACCGCTCTATAGCAGGAAGAGGGTGAAAAGCAACCTTCTGCCAACCTGGCTTTGCACGTCAAATTTTGCAGCAAAGGGGCTGTTACAGTCCCCAGGAGCATGTCGAGGGCTGTGTCAGACGTGGCTAGGATATGACAGGAGCATTTGCAGAACAATTGCACCTGGGGAGCCAGGCCTGGGGGAGGAGGCACGCCGCTCCCCACTCACAGCGTCCCTGTGGGGCAGGAAGCACACCTCAGCTTCACATGTGCTGTGCCAGGCTTGGGGTATCCTAAACTTCCTCCTGAGTTTCTTACAGCTTCTCCACTTTGGCGAGCTGAAGGACATGCTGAGATGGCCTCGTAGACATCATAACATCTGATAGTGTAAAAGTGAATTAATTGTATCCAGTTCCCTGCACTTCTCTTGAGAGGCCAAAATACACACCCCATAGCTGCCCAGTACAGACAATTTTTCCCTCTCCCTACTGAGATGTGGTACAGAGACATACTGTACCTGCAGCTTTCCTCACTCCACTTTGACCCCCGGACCAGCTTCCACTGAGAGGTTGTGGATGTAGGTGCCACAGCCTGGCCCAGCCTGTATTTGTGTCTGTGTGTGTCTCTGTGTGTGTCTCTGTGTGTCTGTGTGTGTCTGTGTGTCTGTGTCTGTGTGTGTGTCTGTGTCTGTGTGTCTGTCTGTGTCTGTGTGTCTGTCTCTGTCTCTGTGTCTGTCTCTGTGTCTGTGTGTGTCTGTGTCTCTGTCTCTGTGTCTGTGTCTGTCTGTGTGTCTATGTCTGTGTTTGTGTCCCTGTCCCTCTCCATACAGTTGCCTGTAACTGCCAGGCTTTGCTCTTCTCCCAGGACCAGGGAGGGAATCTAGAGACCTTGACAAGTCTGATTCCCAAAGAGTTACGTAAATAGTTACATAAATTAATGGCAAAAAGCCTGTTCTGCATTTTATCTCCCCATACCCTCCTCAGCTCTGTGGACTCTCCTGTCACTTACACCCATGATGCAATTGGCAACCGTCATCTTCATCTCTTTAAAACCATAGATCCAGATGTCACTGACAGCCCCAGAAAGGGGAACCAGTGAGAACTGAAGACAACTGTCTAAACTATTTTCCTTTGCAAAATAAGCTTTTGACTCAAATTTAGGTATCATAATATTTGTAATTCTTCTGGTATAAGATTTGCCTTTATTCCTTTTTAAAGTGGAACAGTACTTGATTAATGGATAATGCAGTAGAGGGAAACCCCAGATTGATCCTAGTCCCATGAGTTCCAGCACGTTGAGGAGACCTGGCTGTAAGCTGTGTTTGTATGGGAAGCTAGGAGCCTTCAGTGCTACATAAACATTCTGAACTCACTTTTACCAGCCCCTCATTCCAGAAACTCTGCTTTAAATGAAGGCGTAATGACAGGATTAATGTTAATCCTCAGCGCCCAGATGTGTTGCTAATGAATGTCAGAGCCTATTGCTCATAGCTCCCCTGTACGACCGCAGACCACTGCAATAGGAACGCAAAATTATTCTCAGCTGATGGGTGTTTGTATGTCCCTTTTTGCAGTGAAGTTCACGTGCCTCCAGCATCCACATCACAAATTCACCTGCATGCTTTGCAGTGCTTGGCTATTAGCATTGACTAAATAGTTTGATAAAATATTCTGCTGATCGGATTTGATGTATGTTGGTGGTATCCATGGGAAGATTGCTCCACTGTTGCCTTGCATATAAGCATAGGTCCAGTCATGGGACTAATCTGTGCACAAAATCCTTACAGGTCTCTCTCTTTTTGAAGACAGAATTTGTAGCTACACAGTAATTAGTTGTGAATCTGACTAAATTTTGGACATAAATGATGCATGCGAATGGACAAGGACCACCAAGCATGGCAATTAGGAATGGCCACATGATAGAAGAGTTCTCAGCACGTTAGTCAGTAGCCTGTGAACTATCTCACACAGAGATGGTTTGATACCAAAAGGGTACCAAAGAACCATTCCTCAAAGAATGTGGCTGGCACCAAAAATATGTATACTGGCTGAGAAACTGCCTGCAGATAAAAAGTCAAATAACAAGAGCAGTAGGACTTATAGAAGGACATGACTTTCATAAACAAATGCTCAGCAGGGTTATCAGAGAAACAAGACTCAAAAACTTGTCACCTTGCACTCAGAGAAGCAACAGAATTAAATAATGAAGCAGTTTAATTTCAAGACGCTATTGCAAGAGGAAAAAGAATGGCTTAGAATGTAAGTTCTAGACAAAAAGCCTTCGTGAAGCAGGAAACACAGTGGGATGGAGGAAAAGAGACCCAGGATTAATTCTGAAGAGCTTCCAGATGTATTGAAAAACCTGCAGGTTACGATTCTAGCTGGCAAGATAAAATTAAGCCCTTTAAACTACGTGCATTTAGCTATAAAACTATTATAATGACTTCTAATTTATCAAGAAAGCCTAAAAAGCTTTAAGCATGTCTTTAAAGGATGCAACATCAGGTCAGGCCATTGGCATCCTGTTGTTACAGGCTGGACCTGAGTGGTTCAGTACTCAAGGAGAAAGGTTTAGCCATCTCTCATCAGACAGATGCTGTCATGCACTGTGATAAAGCTTAATCAATAAAACAGACCTTTAAGAAAAACCTTGTTGCAATGGGAGGAAAGTGCAAAAAAGGTGCAATATGAGATGAGAGATCTTTCTTTGTTCCTGTTTCCTGTTTTTTTTCTCCATGTTTTTTCAGGTGGCAGAGGCATCACTTGTGATATACTGAATAATAGGTGATAGGCGGTGTGGCAGTGGAGGCTTTTGGAGTCTCTGATACAAGATACCAGCAATTCATAACTGCTGGGGGACAACTCCAGGATACATGATGCTTCTGAGGTCAGATTTTTTTCTTGTGGTACAGAGGTGAGGAGTAAGGTCCAACCTCATTCATCCACAGATGTTGAGACTGTCTCACTCTGCTTCCCTTCTTCCCCAGCGTGAGATGCTGAAGGTAACAGGAAAGAGCTGATGGAAAACTAACATTTGTCTACTGCAGGCTGAACTGCTGCAGCCCTTCATTTTTGTGCATTCTTGTCATTGACATTGGTGCCACAGGAGCTGCTGACTGAATGTGAGGCACCAGCCAAAACTTATAGCCTTACGTAGCTGTCGTTACCAAAGCATTGTGGAGGAATTTGGAACTAACCTTTGAGATTACGGGCATGGACATTTCCCAGGAAAGTCTCTCACTGGCCTGAATTGGTGGCTCAGGAACAGGATCCTGCATCAGTTGGAAGTCACATTTCCTGAAATTATTCAAAAGATCTGACCCAGTGCAATATTTACATTCTATATTTAGAAATATATTTCCAAATACAGAAAGAAATATATTTGATGTGTAGGCATAAAAAGTATATACACAGCCTTCTAATCCTTATTTATTTAAAATTAGAACACAGCAAGGAACAAAGAAACAAAAGCTGTAGGATAATCTTTGCATTACACAAAGTAGTGTGAAAATAATTATAATTAATCTATTCATTTTCATTATCTATAACATAATATCTGTGGAAAATAATTTTCTGCCAGACTTTCAAAGTAATTTATTCTAATGCTTTTTGACATAGAAATTTGTGTCTTAACAATGCTTTGGACAACCAGAAAACCAAAATCAAGGCTGCCTAGAGGAACTCTTGCCTGGGAGAATAATCTGAGCAAAGTCATGCTTTCTCCATAAATGTTCCTTACAGATTTTACTTCCAAAATTAATCTTCTCTGGTTTGACAAGAAGAGAAAAAAAATGATATTTATGCCATTTGAAGATACTTTTCCTACTTTTGCAGGGAAAATGTGAAATGTCATCACATTTAATGCTAAACTGCAGAACGGGAGCAATTTCACCAGTTCCAGACAAACTCATCTAGCCAATTACTTCCAATTCCAATACAGTGCTCACTGAAATCAGAAGGAGAAAAAAAAGGGGCTTCAGTGACTTCAATAGCTTCTAGATCAGTCCTTAATGAAGGATAAGTTTCCAATGCTAAGCACTAGAAATAATCTGGGAGGGAAAATATTCAGAGTGGATTAGCTCTGTTCAGTATCCTCTAAGGAGGAATAGAAACTTGAGTCAAAATAAGCATCACAGATAATAATTAGGAAAACTGACTTTGTGAAATGCATACACTCAGTGCTTTAAGTCCAGCTGAAACAAACATGCTAAATCAATGTCTTTGCTATGGAGAAAACCTGTGAGGCAATACTAATTAAAAAGCAGTGAATTCTGGGGATCCTGACAGCATTTTACTTGTGCTGAAAACTAGGATTTTACTGGGACTAATTATATAAAATCCTCCCTAGTCATCTGAACAGCTGTGTAACTGATTCAAAACCAGCTTTTTCAGCTTACTATAAGACCTGAATCTGACTTTCAGCAGACTGGGTTCCTGCTGCTGGAGATGGCAGGCAGTGTGTGCCATGCCAGGAAGACAGCAGCTGGATGCATTGCTCCTCTTTCCACTGCCTGGGAAAAACTGCAAGACCCCTGAGGTTGCACAGGGGGAATATATTCCTTAGCAGTGCTTACTGACAATGCATTTACATAGAGGGGGTTGAAGGATTCACAGATTTCCACCTTCCCTTTGCTTTGGCATGAACCCAATTTCCCTAAGGTGATGCAGAGTCTTGCCCTTGACATCACAGGGACAGGCCCGTGGCTGGGCTCCTCTATCCCTTGGCTCATGAAGAATTCCCTTCTCTCAGCTGCAGGTCCTCTTTGCCTGCCAAAAAAGGTCCCTGGAGTACAGCAAGTCAGACGTGCCTTTGAAAAACAGCTTTGAAGGTCATTACACAGCACCCAATGTCTCCCAAGCACGGAGATGAGAGCAGAGAGAATGCAACACCAGTGGTTGGTGTGGGAAAAGAACCACATGTGCAAGGATGTCTCTCCTCACCTCTGAGAGCCCAAACCTGGGATGTACTCTCCAGAAGGTCCTCTGGGGCTCACAGGTTAGGCTTCCAGCACATCCTGAAGCTGACCGTGGTGTGGGTGCTGAAGCTGCTTCCAGTGCTGCTTAAACATCTATTTACTGGCACATTCAGCCTATCCCACCCCCTGAGATGTTCAATGAGGTTGCAGCTATGGCTGCAGAAATAGTTCAAGAAACACTGCAGCACTCAAAAACCATCTTCCCTGTTTTCCCTTTACTCTAAAAAGAGAAAAGAGCTATGCCAATGCAAGCAACAGAAACCAAATCCAATGTATTGGTATTTGCAGCAATGCTAAAGTCCCTCGTGTGAGGACGTGACCCCACAGCAACGTGGGCATTGCCTGTTTTTTCCTGACCCAGGTGCCAGGAGGGTGCAGTAAGGGATTTGAGGAGCACAGGGGCTGCTGCAAGAAGAGAGGGAGCTCAAGGGTGCTGGCAGTGGGGAGGGAGATATAGGAAGGAGCCAGCCAACACAAACACCACCTTGGTCTGCTCTGCAAGCCTGGCCTGAGGTGAGAGCCCACTGTGCCCAGCAGAGGGCCCCTGAGCAGGGCCAGCCAAGAAGAATGGGGAAAGGGGGTCCCCAGGGATGGGAATTGGACCAGTAATGGCCACAGAGCAGGGTACACCCCAGATCAGTCTAATAGGAACGGGAGAACTCATCAAAGAAGAGTCCAGTCTAAAATATGTATTTACAGAATATCTTCAGTCTCATCTGCTGGGTGTAATCCTGCTAATAAAAATTAAGATCTTACTGCAAAACACTTGATATAGGGCACATGCTCCAAACAGGAAGAAATTGTAACGTTGCATGTGGAACCAGAGAGCCTTTAGCAAGGATTTCCAGAGAGAAAATGAGAGCACTAGTGATTTATTTCACACTGGAGACACTACCTCCTACTTTCTCTTCATTGTCAGGCAGAGATGTTAAGAAAAGGCATGAGAGTCTGGAAAGGAAGAGGCCTGCTACTGTGTAGTTAAAGAGGTCCTATTAGACATTGCTTGGAATGCAAAGGGCAGATGTGTATGGCTGCTTTTAGGGGAGACCAACAAGAGCAGCACGGACAAATGTCTATGATGAGCTAATTAAACTTTAGACAAGCCAAGTGAATGCATTTTTCCTGTAATAAACTAATGAAATCTCTCCTCTGGGAGAGATGTGGGACATCATTGGTGCAGCTCCTAACAAGGGTTGCCAAAGATGCTCTTCAGAGGAGGGGTGAAGAGCAGGGCTGCTACTGAGCCTTTAGCTTAAAAAATAAGAGCTGAAAGAGCTGCCTGCTGCAGGGAAGTTGGGTTCCCCTTCCATGTGTATTACATTCACTGTAATAGGGCCCTGAAAGCATGTTCTCTGCTTGGACGAGTATCAGAATCTACCACTAACCCAGGACAGGAGCACAGAAAAAAAAAAGCAAAAAAAAAGCAAAAAAAAAAGCACCTTTCTCTTGACATTTTTTTCTTGTAGTAGCATAAGTTAAAACTAAGAGAAACTTTTATGCTGACCTTGGAAGTAATCCAGGCCATTACAAGTTGATGGTGAAAGCTTCAATATGAGCAAGATCTCAGCCTGCATCTCAGCCACCTGCTGTTATGGAACATCTGCTTTTCACTTTGGAGCCCAGTGTCTTTGTTTCTTTGAATTACTATAATGAGAGGTTTCATTACTGACCATTCTGGTGTTGCAAGTGCAGTAAGTGAGCACAAAAATGAAGAATTTGCTAAACATTGTTTAGAATTTCACTCATATTTTCCTCACATCAGAATCTGTGTGCACAGTGGTGCCTCAGAGGCCTTTTCCAAGGGACACTGGTAGAGGCTAAAGAGCATTTTAATGCTTGGTTTTTAATTTGCGGAAAAGAAGTGCCCCGTAAATACCCACAGTCACATTTCCCATTAGACATCCTAAATGTGACCTATTCTATTTTTAGAGGACCTAATTCTCGTTCATTTGCTGACTAATTCCAGGCATCACCAAACCTCAAAACCTGAGGCCCATTTCTGACATGCGGGAAGTTTTCCTTGGTTTTGAACAGCTGCATTGTTATTCTAGCCATAGCTTTCTGTATTAATATCAGTGGGCAGGACCGATTTCATGACACTAAGGACATAGAGGAGGATATTTTATCATAAAAGAAATTTGCCTATTTGCTGCTATAACAGCAGAGAAAATTTCGCTGTAAATTAGTGGTTTCTGCAAATTGAAAAGCCTGAACTGTATTTGTGCACACATACAGATACACACAGATACACACACCCCGCTTTCGCTTTGCTTCTCATAATGTTATTACAGTATTTCTTTGGCTGATGTCCCTGAAAATTTCACCTGCTACCCAGTGCTTGCTGGTGTTGTAGCACAGAACAGTAGCTACCTTATTTATCTCTGACCTAGTTATGGAAAAGGTCCAAAATTTATCTTCAGCCTGATTAATCTAAGTCTGATCTGCTAATATGCTGCCATGGATTAAACATATATATCATCTGAAATAGCTGAGGCACAGATCAGACATCCTGCAAATGGCAGCACTCAGATGTAGCTGCAGTGAGGTTTGCTAAGCAGGCACTCTGCCTGATGCTCTCTGATAAGGTTTCTGGGTCACATCTGAAGACTTTAACAGAAAATGTGATTGTGGGTACTACTGAGACACATCTTTTCTGCAAATTAAAACCCAAGCTGATATTAATAAATCAGAAAGGAAACATGAACTAAGAGGCCTGAGGAGAGCTCTTCAACCTCTCCCTGTGCCTGATGCTGGCAGAAGAGCCACAACAATGCAGAAGGACTCCGAAAGGCCCATCTGCAGCTGAGGAGGGTTCCCATGGCACCAGTGCCTGGAAAAGCAACCCCAACCTCCCAGGCCTCCTGCAGGGCACAAGGGGTCCTGCCTTGCAGCAACAGGCAGGTCGGGGGTCACCTAGATTAAGCTATGAGCAATGATGGTCCTTGGAGCAGTTCAAGAGGAAGCTACTTCACAAATGGTTTAATCTCATCATCACAGCTTGGTCAAATTGTCTTTTCGAGGCTTCCCAAGCTCTAATGTTCACACTGGTGTTTTCAAGCTGCAGTTAAATGGCCACGTAGTTCCACACTGGTGTTTTTTGTGACTGCCTCATGCGCATCTCGTCTCTGGCCACCGCAGCCTGGTGGGTTTATTAGCTGCCCTACCGGCTTCATTAGCTATTCTCCTTTCAGACTGGATGGAAGAAGCGAGCTAGGTCCTCTGTAATATGACAGATGTAGGAAAAAAATCGCCCGCCAACACCAAACCACACACAGTGCTGCTCCCCAGCTCAGCCACGCAGGCTTGGGATGTTCCCTACGAGCTGGTGCAAGGGTGATGGGGTGAATTTGTTTGCAGCATTGTGTGTGCAAAAAAAGTGTAACAGGAAAGCAAAGAGAAGCAGGTTTTGGAGAGACCTTGAAAAGGGCAGAGACTTCAGGAAAGCACAAGAGGAGAACTGAAAACAGGGAGTGGAGAAAGGGCGTCCTCTTGCTCATCCCAGTGGTGCTCTGAGGAAGACAAGCAGGACTCCACCAAGGATACTGTCACCAATTGCTCTTTCTAATGGAAATCACCTGGCAGATCCCCAGTGTCAGCTACTCAGTCAGAGGGGCATTTCTATTATTAGGACAGTCAGCTGGGAGGATGGCCAAGGTTTGTATTAGCTCCATTACCGGCTAGCTTTAATGGGTACTGGAGAGCATCTCTGATTTTTGGAAGCATAACTGTATCTATCGAACACCACTCCAATGTTCCTCTGTTTTAAGAAGGTCAGCACTGCCTGTTCAGAAAAAAAAAAAAAAGGAAAATTCTAAGCTGAAATAATGGAAAATCAAGGTGGGAATGACCTCAAGAGATTGCATAATCTTCTTTGTCCCCAAAGAGGCTGGTCTGGAGAGGGGACACTGGGTGTATACCAGTGAGTGTGGAGGCTGGAAGTGGTTTGTGGGAGTGACTTTGGGGAACCGTGAGAAGCTGTATGTTTGTCTTTGCATCAGTAGCTCCCTGTTTCCTGGACACTGCCCATGGTGAGCACTCAGTTCACGCAGCCCCAGGAGCTTCCCCTGTGCCTTCCCCGGGAACTCCTCTTGCTTCTCCTCTGTCTCACTCTTCAATCAAGAGGCTCTTCCTGACGACCTGCCATGGGACAGCCACCCAACGAAGGATAAGCAGCTAGGACCTGGAGAGAAATTAAGAGGGAAGCATCAACAGACAAATTGACAGAAAACTTTTTGTCGTGCACAGTGTTTTCTCACTTATACATCCTCATGAGAAAAATTCAGTTTCTCCTCACAAAAATTTGCAGCTTCATTAGTAACTTCTTCCTTTTCATGGGGTTTTACAAAAGAATTATTACATTTTAAATCAACAAATTTTCTCAGCAAATAAACAGTTTGCTACAGAAAGCACCACTCAACTTTTCAGTGTTGAATGTACAAGTATTTATCCAAGCTATAGAGCATGCTCAGCTGAAGACTTTGTGAGACCCCACTGCTCCTGCTAATTCCCAGAGAACTGTTATTTTCTAAACTACTGCATGCCTGTTCCAGGGTGGTGGCTTATGGGGAGATTTTTTCCTTTTTTAATGATACCTTTCCAATTCTGCTTCCTGGGCTTCAATGACATGGGATTTTTTTTATTATTATTATTCTTATGCATCATTGGAGCACCTAAACAGTCTCCTACAGCTTCAGAAAATCAGGCTGCCCGTAGTGAATGAATCCTTCAGATACAGTGATATTATTAGCTCTTCTGTGTCATTGAACAGATGAGCTAAATGCTAAAACCAGAAATTTCATTAAAGATTAAAGAAATATCATTTCACGTTTCACCTGCTCCATTAATATCAAATATGAATTCTATCTTTCATGACACCACTTGAAGTGCAGTGTAAGATTTCAGATATGCTATTATTTAATCTCTCTTTCAGAGAAAGAAAAAAAATACTAAAAATCCTTGAAGAGCTGTGTCTCAGCATGACAATATGTTTTGTCTGTCCATTAAAAGTCACTAAAGAACATCTTGGCCTTGTGATTTTTCAATAGCTCCCTTTCTTCATGCACCACTTGAAATATGTTAACGGAGACATAATTTTCAGGAAATGCCAAGCACTTATTCTCTGAGCGTAAGGCTTCCAAAGACTGCTCTGGTGGAATACCCAAGTGAGGCACTTAAATTAGTTAAGTGCTTTTGGAAATCTCAGCCTTAAATATTATGGTCAAACTACTTCTTTTACCTGGAGTTTTTCCTGGTCATTAATTTTTAACTCCCTCCTTCATTTTTTTCTCCCAAAGGGCAGTTTCTGAGCATACCTCTGGCCTTTTCCCTGGAGCCCAAAGCCCCTGGGGACATGATGGGTTGCACCCTGCATCTCTGCAGTGGGAAAATTTTAAAGGACTGTAAAATTTGCCTTAACAGGAAAAAGAAAAACTGGAAAAGATGGCTGTCAGACATTTTTCTATGAAGAACATCCTAGTGAAAAGGCAAGTCCAGAAGGTTGTTCCGTCTTGTTAACATTGCCTACATATCTCAGAGCTGGAAGACTAAAAAGGACACCCAGATCTTCCCAGAAAACACATCTCTCTCACATTGTTCCTGTATCACTTTCAGCAGAGGCTTTTGGAAGACTATCAATATCCAAAAAAAGTAACTCTCCTGCACAGTGGTGGGTAGATTTCGGTTATGTTCTCTGGTTGGAGCTATGCATATATATGCGTTTGTCACATCAGTCATCCTCTACCAGGACCCATGATGTGCTCTACCACAATTCTCCGCGTTCACTCTTTTCTGCACATTACCAGTGTTTCGGGCCACTGTTTTTTCCAACAGTGTTTTTGCTGTTGGCGTAGGGCAGGGCATGGGGCTTCGCACAGGGTGGTGTATGAGCTTCCCACCCCTGGGGCAAAGGGAAACTTCCTGACAGCACCACCACACTTGCAAAATGACTGAGGGTTCCTCAGCACCCATTTGGGGAACAACACAGCAGGGGTTGCTCCAGTCAGCCCTTCCCTGCAGATATCCTCATCCTGGCTGTGGTTGAACTGAACAGCTTTCCAGCCCACACTCCTGTGCAAGACATTGAGTCCCTATTTTAAGGAAAGAATGTTAGTAATTAGTAAAAAGGAAAAAAAGGGTGAACATGTATTTTTACAAAGCTACAGCCCTGGGGCAGCATTACAGGGACTGAGTCTCCAGAGTTCCAGGAGTGGCTTTTATTCTCCGCTGTTCTTCGGGAGGTGGGTTGCCAACCCATGGCTATGCAGAACCTGTCTGATCTCCTTCCACTCCTCCTTACTGCCCAGCCCATGGGTGCACTCCAAGTAACACCAACATCTCCCCCTTTTGCTCCCAGATACCCTGAGCCAGGGCAGGGCTGAGCTCATGGGGGCTGCTTCTTGTTTTAGTTCTGGCTATCCTTCACAAGGTGGGTGCAGAGATGGCTTGGCCACGGGTAACCCCCCTGCTCCCTCTCCCTGAGCATCTCCCAGGGGCAGGGGCAAGCTGTCCCTAAGCACTCCCAGCTGCCTCGGCCACACGGTTCGCAGATGCCGGGGCAGTGCAGGCAGTGCTGCCAAACCTGCAGTGACAGGTCATTGGGTCCCTAAAAATGTTAATGTGATGTTTACTGCTCATGTTGAAATGCCACATGGGCTGCAAGCTGTTTCTTCTTGGCTGAGAGCTCGGAGGGAGTTAACCCCAGCTGCCTGGTGAGCCGGGACATCTTCCCCTGCTGCCGAACAAGCGGGGAAATAGCATGTGTTTGGTTTTTTTTTACAGGGAAGTCCCGGCAGAGATGCATGAACTTTATCTCAGCTCCTCACAGGAATGTCTTTCCTGCAGATACTACATGAGGCAAGGGCCTACAAAGGGAAAGGCTCTCAAACATACAGCCTTGAAAGAAAATCAACCAGATCCTAGCTTCCTGACTTTGCAAGGAGCACAGGGCTTGTCGGTCAATCCCGAATAAATACAAGCCTTCCTTCGGCAGCAAATAATCTCTGCAGCCTGACATTTGCTCCCAGTCTAATTCTCCTGGCTGACCTTCAAATCCTTGTCCAAAGATTCCTGATCTTCTCACTGCCCTGCCAAGAAGATTGCTGAGATTGGTAAAGGTTCAGAGGGTTGAGCAGACAGAGGAGAGCAAGTGCAGCTGGGTTCCTTGCCAGCCCCGACTTACTTCTCAACCTGTTAGTTGTTCAGCAGTGCAAACAACTGCAAAACAAACAGCTTCTATAGGAGGGACGTTTGTGAGTATATCTAAATTATTTGGGAAAGAGAAGCCCTTCAGAGACTCCCATTTCCCTGATAGAAACTGAGCTGAAGGTTTGTAATGAAAGGAAAGAATCCCATCATGGTTTCTGTACTGAGGCTGCCATCATTCAAAAACACGATTTTGAGGTTATCCTGAAATTGTTTCACAATCCCTCACATAATCTTTCAAATCCTCCTACAAACCTAATGTTATCCTTCAGGAATGTATCAGCAAAAGATTTTTATTTGATCAGTGCTGAAATCTTCTAGGACTAATAAATTTAACCCTAAAGAGTACTGTGGCATTCGTTGCAGACAAGTGAATTCATGTTTTGGTAGTACAAAAAGGTTACTTTAAAAACTCATGGCTTAAAACCTTTTAACCTGTTGGTTTGGCAAAATCATCTTTCAGGAAACCCTATGGATGGGAGTAACTTGGTCAAAACATGCCTCCCAAGGACCTGATTGATTCCTAGATGTATAAAATCTCAGGGGGTCACCTCCGTCTTGGGCAACATGTAGGAATCATTCGAATAACACAATTTAAAATGCAATCCTCATTTAAGACCTCTTCTTGTGCCAGGGCCTGGAACTCTGTCCTTCTCTACTTCACAGGTTTGAGGCTGGGGGAGATGCTCCCAGCAATGACCCCCCCCGAGAGCCTGCTGAGAAGACTCTTCCTGTCCTTCTGATGGAATTCATATTGGGGTGTACAGGAAAAGTAAAACAGCCTCTGGGGGTGATAAATATGCAGTCAGGATGGTATAATTTGTGTATAAGGCATTCATATGCAGACATTCACTTCAGCTCGGTAACTAATCTGACCTCCTTTTCATTCAAACAGCATCACTCTGGTCAGTATTTTGATGAGATACCATGCTGGAAAGAACTCAGAAACTCACTGACACTTACTGTCCTCTGGGGAATGGCTAGAAGGACAAACAGACATTTGGAAATGCTGTTGGACGTCTTTGGAGCCACTATCAAAGAACACATTTCTGTCATTGATCTAGGAGTCTTAATTCTTTCCTTTGCCACTTGAATCCATATAATCCTCTGTGGATCTGGCCAAATTCAACTTTGGAAATTACATTTTCCAGAAACAGAGTAGGCTTAAATCAATAATTAAACAAAATTAATTAGCACTTTTGATTTACATTGTATTTTTGAATGTAGACTTACTGAAAGCTGACATAATTTATAGACATCTCATTCAAGCATATTCAGCCTAAACTATAATTTAAATGAACTAGAAAAAAAAATTACTTCTATAAGTTGAATCAATATGTCATGAATTGACATACTGCATTAAGCAGGGCAAATAAAATTGGATACAGCAATTATACATCCTAGACTACAAGGTGACTGCTGTGTTCTCTGAACCTCAACATTCACAGTTTAATGAATACTGAAGAGCTGAACAGGTCTGGGTAACTCAGTGGTCTGTCTTTATTTTCTGAAATGAAAAAGCATCCTTACTTTGTATCCCTGCGGTCCAATTCTGGGCTGCTGTAAGGGACTTTATTTAAAAATACAACACAGTTTCTCTCCAGAGACATATTAAGTTTTCATGGGCTAGGATGTTTTTCCTGTTTCCAAAGGAATTTTATTTTTTTTTTAATTCACAGTGGTTAGCCCTAATAAGCTATATGGCATAGACTCCTCATATTTCCACATAGTTGTATCTTACTGAAATCTGGCACTTAACTGCTCCTCAATAAATTAAATCACAAGTTGTCTGATTGATTATAACTTTTCACATTTGACTTGTCATAGTCATAGTCAGGGACAGGTAAATGGTACATGCCACTCCTAAATCAAGCTGTTTCTTATAGCCATGATAAAATCCAATGTATGTGCTATAGTGCACATATGAGCTAGCTTCAAATTAGTTGACAGGTATGATAGTAACAATGCACTGAAACCTACGCCCTGATATCTTCAAGCTGCCCAGGTCATCTGAGACCCTGGTTGCCTGGGAAATGCATGGAGATGAAATTTGTGTTATATCTGCACTGCTGACGTTATTGTGATTGAGCTTGTACTGTTTCTGAATTGCTTGAACTTGCTATTATTATTGAATTAGTGAGGTTAAGCCTGCTCTGATATGCCAGCATAAACAGCAATTACATCTGTGGCTGCAATGTAGACATAACCTTTGTGGGGTCAGGTGTAGTAGTCTGTGACGATTTTCCCTCTGAATGATGTGCGCATTGCCTTCTTCTTGGTCTGGTGGTGCCCGCCCTTCTAGACTTGCCACTCTGGGCAAGCCTGGGTCCCAGGCCCTGCCCACCATGGTATTTCTACTCTTCATTTCTATCCTTTTAGTAGGCAGCAAACAAATTTCGTGAAAGCCTGGTGTTAAATGACGACTGTGAAGTCCATGTGTCACAGAGGGTGCCTGGATGCATAAAGGTGGGAGGCAGAAATCCTAATGAGGGTGCACTAAAATAGAAATCTGCAGGTAGGAGATGATTTCTGTGAAGAGGCTGTTGGGCTCAGTACATCACAGTCCTGCTGGAAAAGAGCAATGCTATACTAGAGAGCAGCAGCAGAGGGTGAGGAAAGAGGCGGCTGGAGGTATCTGAAAGCTGACAGGGGTGTGCCATGTACACACGGTGAGCTAGGATAGCAGCCACAAGATTTCAGCCCACATATAGCCTCCAAGTCCTGCTCTTGTGTTTAGATCGCAGTTCTGAAGGGGATTAAAAAAAATATATTTAAAATAAAATAATTGGAGACTTGTATAATATGCATTTTGGATCACAGAGATAACCTAAATGCTAGTATTTTCTAACTTTTGAGTGATTGAGTTATCACCCCCTTAATGTAGTCAGTGAATGTAATTAGGTTGAAGAGGCTGGCTTAAAATATCATCACAACTGCATCACGAGTATAGATGTTCAGCTTAATGGCCCCTGCTTGCTTATCTCTATATATGTCAGCCAGGAATGCTTTAATTCACGTTCTCCCCATACTAGCCACTGTTGTCCCAATCAGCTTTCTGAAAGGTAGCTCTGATGTTCTGTTACTGACTGCAAGAGTAGCAATGTTAATATGTTATTGTTGTCAACAACAGGAAAATGTCCCAAGAAAGAGATGAAGGATACAAGACAAAACACAGCTGGGGGAAGAGGACAGGTAGAAGCCAGATTTCTCTGGCTGACCCTCACTGTGTGCTTACTTTCCTTCTTAGGGATGTTTGATCAAGTATTTGGCTAAGCAGATGGGACAGAGCAAAAAATTCAAGAAAGCCTGGAGTCAAAACATCTAGAAGACAGGAGTGGAATGATGACCATGAGTGGGAGCTACCTTCTCCCACCAAGACACATTTGAACTTGACGTGCGTGAAGCACTCTAGTCTAAGAAGATGGTCCAATTTCCATGGCTCATCAGCTCCATCACAGTATCTGCTAAGACTGAGGTGAACATTTTCCACAAGCACCATTTGTGATGGAGGCACTTGTCACTAGCAGTTGGGTACGTTACATATTGCACACAGAATAACCAGGGAGCTGAACAGGTCCCAACCCACGCATTAGTAGATTCCCCATTCACTTCCATGCCTATAGAGAGTACTAACTCCTTTACAGAGGATGCTTAAATAAGTGGTTACATCTTCTCACTCATCTCTGCAACCTGTACATAAGCAAGTAGATGAGTGATCTTGCAGGATCTGAGTCACAGTAGAAGAAACTTCCCTAGCTTATCTACTGGATATATTTTATTCAGTAGCTTGATGTCCAAAGAAAATTATGCTTATGAACAATTACTTTTGAGTTCCCTGGCTAACTGCAACCAAATGTGATGGATGGTAAGGTACATGTTTAAATACACTACAAGAGATATGAAAACCAGGATGTTGGGGAGGGGCAAGGCAGTGGGAGGGGGAAGTTAATCCCTTCATCTCTCTGACAGAAAGATAGGCAGATTTCAGTGTTACACGTACTCTTAACACCTGCTGGCTGGGCAACTGGCACGTATCTTGCCCTCAGACAGAGGTGTCACAGGGGGCTAGACAAGGTAACTGAGACTACTGCAAAGTAGGGAAGGCTTAGGAGTGTAAGGCTTATTTCTCCTACTGCCAGTAGAATAACTGATTTTTCTTCTCACAGACTAATGAAGGTTCCTACCAACTGTACCACTTGAAGAGTAAATAACAAAAAAGGAGTCCATCTCAACTCCTGTTCAACAAAGAGGCAAGCACTTTAAGTAAGCCTGTGTTTTTCTCTCTAATCCTTTGACCATCTGAGATCCCAGGTAAAGAGTCAGTCAGTGCTGACAGCCTCTTGGATTCAAGACTTGCACAGGAAACTAAATGGTTCCTGGAAAGGGCTGTCAGTAGTATGTTAGTGCAGGTAGCAGCCTTACTGCAGGGATGGGAAGGACATGTGGTATCCCAGATCAACACTTGTCTAGTATCAGCTAGAGAGCTGCTTTTCAAGGGGCTTAAACCCAATGTCTTAGCCATTCACAACTCCTCCTCTCCCCAGGTGAACAACAGAGAGATGCAGAAAAGATGAAAAAGTGAAGAAGAGTAATTTAAGGGAGACTGACATTATATGGAGATGTTGCATTACCTTCAAAGCATGCATTATTTACCCGGGGTGTTTGTGGTTAAGTTTGCATTTCAAAAAAAGGCAAACACTTTGAGGGATGAAAATACACAGCTGGCACTGGTAAATAGCCTTAAGTCTACCCTGCAGTGACACCTTGAGGGGAAAACATTAAAAATAAATAACCAGAACATGCATTCCAAATCAATGCTAAAGAAACAGGAACTGCAAGGCTACCTGGATAGACAGCTGCCTGGTTTCCTGAAGCAACTCATGACAACATGGGGCTTTACACCACCATTCCTGCCAAAAAGCTTTCTGTTAAGCTGTGCCTTTTCTCAACTTCTCCTGCACACATCCCATACTTGCACAGTCTAATTTTCCCTTCCCTTTTTCTTCTTCTCTGGGGGAGATACAAGTACCTTGTGATTTTCAGAAAACATTTTGGATCAATGTTTGGTTTTTACCTTATTATTTCAACATTTGTAAATTATCTTCCACAAAAAAATTGTTCTTTTTCAGAAGAGGCAAACTCTTATTCCTGGTGTTGTTAGAAGTAATTGTTCAGGCTCCTGGAGAGCAACGAAAGGCCTCGAGGTGACCCAGAGGTGGCAACCCCATAGGAGTCTGGTCTGGCAGCTTTAGATGTGGGGTCCGCCTGGGGGTTGCAGGTGCAGGGGGCTAATCAGCTTTTGCCCCTCTCCCCCTCACCTGCCTTTTTTTTTTTTGCGAGTTTGTCTGTTGTGCACCAAAGGCTAGTCGTAAGAACAAGCCCTTGCAGAGACTTTTCTCTAGCCGTGACCAAAGAATGGCACCAGAGATGTGCTCCTGGAAACAGCCCCCACTTAGGGCTGCTTGGCCTTGTCTCTTCTGAGTGCAGATGCAGACATTTGGGGAAATGCCTCTGCAGAGCTGTTTTAGCAAACTGTGGTGACAACCACCTCTGGTGTCGGAGGGATAGTCAGTTAGGAGTAAGTGCAGCAATAGATGACCACAGGTCCTTCCAAAGGGCATTCATACTGACATTAATACTGGCATAAGGCTTCCATAGGTGTGAGTTGTACATCTGTACTGGGCTGTTGGCACTTGAAACGCTTTATACCTCCTCCAGTGTGTTTCAGAGACCAGGTAACTCAGCAGGGTTTGTGTAGCTTCCAGCCTTTGTGTTTTGTGAGCAAACACAGTCATGTTGAGTTCAGCTGGGGGGAAGGGGAAGAGGGAGCTTCTTTGTGATGCTGCTGCCATGTACAAATCAAGAGATAACAGTGTGAGCCTTTGCTAGGGAGATAAAGGGCACACTTACAAAAAACTAATTAATTGGTTGTTACGTGCTCTGGCATACTAATGGTAATTAATTTTAACTTCTAATCAGAATTTTGAATTTGCAAAACCTTAGAAGATGCAATTGATGAAATTTGGGAAGGGCACTTACCAAGAAAATGAAACTTTTTGAGTACAAAATTCTTTTAAAACCTACCTGTGGAGCTGCTCCTAACCTTCCTAATTAAACTGTCTCAAATGTCAGAAGATATCTTAAAATACAATTAAAGTTAAGGTTTGTGAGTTTGGACAAATAATAGAGTCAGCACATTGTTTACTGCTGCATGTATGAGACTCTGCAAATTAAATTACATTCAAGGCAGACAGTGTCAGCACATCAGTCATACGTGTCTGGAAAATATTTTTTCTACTCACTGCAACATTAATCTCAATTACCTTGAAATTAATCTACAAAAAAAAAAAAAACCCAAATAAAAAAGTCAATCAATTATTGGTTTGTACTAACCAAATGTAACAAATGACTCTATAAGGGGTTAATCAATATTTATAGACCATTACAGGATTCAGCAAGTCAACAGGTTGCTGATAGTCCTCTCTAGGAAATCCCGCAGATGTGGAACACGAACACCAGACACTGTCCCTGTCTTTCACTTGCCAGTAACCCCTACTGGTCAGCTAATCAGCCCACTGGAAAAACATACTGAAGGGCATTTTATCTTGTCCCGCATTACCATCCCTTGGCACCAGTGATGCACAGGCTGTCTCCGTCAGAGGAAGCTCACATACAGACAGGTTTATTAGGTATGAATGTGACTATGCTGTTTCCAAGCCTGGCATGCAACCTGGATCCAACCTGCCAAACCCAAGCTCATCACATGAAGGACCAGCTGGGGTCTGCCGGCACATGGTCTCTACAGCTAGGCAAAACATCACAAGCACAACTTACCCTGATCCAGCTTTCCTGGAAGGCAGATAGCCAGCTGTGTCTGCTTGGATGGAAATTGGTGGTACAAAACTCAGTGTAAGATAGGATGTAAGGGGAAGGTGATATTTCTTCACAAATATCTGCAGGAAAGTCAGTTAACCTGTTCACAGGCATTCTCTCATACCACATACTCACAAGCACCAAGATGTCTATGCTCTGATCTCGTTTAGATCACTTCTGTATGACACCAAGCTGAGTGGTGCAGTTGAT